>NC_064808.1:37560268-37718593 GCF_023721935.1 Panthera uncia | reverse complement strand
CCCCCCCCCCCCCCCCCCCCCCCCCCCCCGCCGCAGGCCTGTAGACTGAAGATTACACACACTCTGAGTCACTCACACCAAAAAGAACTGGTCAGAGAGGGAAGCAGGAGGATCTATGCACACAGAGTTTTTAAAGAAAACTATCAAATGCAGTTGGTGCGGTTTTGCCAGGGACAGTGACAGTCTCTGGACCTGCCAGGCCGTCTTATGACCGTTCAGTAAAAATCATGTTCAGAAATGGCGGAAAGGTTAGGCGAGGCAGATCGCGAACCAAGAAGAGGCAGAAACGCGGAGGAAAGGGGTGCGTCCACCGTTTTGTAGACTTAATGGAGCGACCCGCAGGGGCTGCTTTGGAACGGGCTCCGGCTGCCCCTGCACGCAGCTCGGGCGGAGAGCTGGGCGCGCCCTTAGGACCTTTTGAACTCTGGCCGCTCGACAAAAACACCCTTTTGAAAAAGTGGCGTCCACTGAGCTTTCAGAATCAAGCGACACCAAATTAAGGCTCTAACATAAACGTGTCGGGCTTCGAACTGTGAGTTTGGTTTGATTCTCGACGTTTTGGATTCCTATCAGGTGCGAATTTCAAACATCTGGGGCAGCTCTTTGGAGGAAATAAGGAAACGTCATACTTTTTAAACTTTTTTTTTTAATGCTAGAAGAGCTGGTGGGAGGGTTGCATTTCTTGTCACCAACACCCCAGTAGCATTAATTACATGCAAAGGGAGTGACTGTGAAGGCAGGAAAAACCATCGCTCTGCCTTTCTCCAGGTCCTGCTGGGAACTGAGGGCCCGCCGGGGAGGCACGATTTGCACGCAAAGGGGCTGTGCACAGGGCGGGAGCCCGCGCTAACCCGGGGAGGGGGTGGGGGCTGCGCCCGAAGGTAGGCATGTAGAGGCAGCCAGATCTGCTTCCTACAATCATCAAGGGTCCTGTGGACACCGGGCCCGAGGTCCTCCCCAAGGCTGGCTGGGAGAGCACTGATCCTGGAGTGCAGTTGTTCTTTCTCCTTTTGAGTGTGAAAACAAAGGACCTGATTGGGCCTCCTGGTCTGCGGGTGTTCCTGGCTGGTAAATCATCCACACTTGCGCTCCCATCCCAGACTCCTCGGTTTTGAGAGCAGTGGAGCCCACGGCACGATCACACTTGTCCCGGTAGTCCGGTCGGTGGAGAGCCCAGAGCCGGGCGTGTGCAGAGGCGCGGGCCACCATGGGTTGCTGCTTTCGCGCGCGTTGCCTCCTCCGGCCGGCGGGCCCTTCTTATTTCAGCACAAAGAGTTTGAGGTGCATTGCTTTCTTTGGCGTAAAGCCCTCGCCGGGTCAGAGTGAAATCTCCGCTTTTTTCAGGAGCATTGTAACACAAAAGGTTTAAGGGGGGAAAATGTTAAAAGGAAGCCCTTTTCTCTTTAGGCTGAATGCAGTGAGGAGATTAAAACTTTCATTTGAGATTTTGCCGTATTCATGGTGGTGGGGCGGTGAATAGGACTGAGTCAAAGCCCCCAGCGCTGCTGTGTGCCCTTTTATCTCGGGCACATCTTCAGACACAGGTTGTTTTGCACTTGAAAGAGGGGAGAGAGGGGAATGTGGGATTTTGACAGCTGATATTGGCCTCTGAACTCTTGATGGGGATTTTCTAATTAACCCCAAGTACCCATCAGGTGGCCAACATGGAATGATTTCTGTCAGAGAGGGCAAAAAGTTTCCCATTTTGATCAAACGGATGGGGACAGTTTTTAACGTTCAGAGTAAGGAAATTTAGGAAGGGTCTCTGCTCACAGAATTTGAAAAGCCAGTTGGAGCATGTGGGGTTGGGAGCCACAGCGCCAGGACGCCAGTAACAGGAGTTGTGTAAGTATCATCTTGACATGGCCAGCATCAGAACATCGGGGAAAGGTAAATGTGGTTCCTGAGACTCAGAAACTAACACTGTTTGCTTCTCAGAGCTAAACCAGCTCAGAAATTTGAGTGGAGAGCTCTAACCTGCGGTTTACTCTTAGGTCTGGACTTGGGGATTCCCTGTAAGTTGGTTTTAATTCTAGTTCAAACCTCTGACTCTTGGCCAGGACCTGGACATACCACGCATATGCTAAAATAAATTCCACGTTGTTTTCCTGAATGCATCTCTAGTTTCAGAGATTTAGGTGGAAACGGTGTATCAGTCTTTGTAAATGAAGAGAGGACTGCTGATTCATTGGTTCAAGAGCAAAAATGTGAGTTGTTTTAAAATAAGTCCCAGGAAGAAATAATGAGTTTGGACGATGAACTTCCAAATTCGAAGTCCCTTGGAGATTCAGATTAAGTGTATTTGGGGGTGAGGTCCCTGGAAAGTATATGCTTGAAAAGGGCCCCAGGCAGGTGATTCTTCTGAGAGGGCTGAGCTCTAGGGCAATATTTCCTAGGCTTCTCTGATGGTAACAAGACTAGGAGTACTTGCTTAAAACACATATATACACACACACACGCACAATTTTGGTGCCTGTCTTCATACTGTAAACACCAATGGATATTTCTGAAAAAATGTATATTTCTAACAAGCTTCCCAGAGAGCTTCCAAGGCCCCCAAATCTCCTGGCTTTTCCCCCTGTGCCACTGGCCGCTGCTTCTCACTCTCCCTTACAGGTTGCTTTCCCTTTCCCTTTCGCTGACCTTTAAACGTTGAGAGAACACCATGGGACAATCTTTTTTTTTTTTTTTTTTTTTTAAGATTTATTTTAATTCCAGGGGCGCCTGGGTGGTTCAGTTGGTTAAGCGTCTGACTTTGGCTCAGGTCATGGTCTCACAGTTCATGGGTTCAAGCCCCTCTTCGAGCTCTGTGCTGACAGCTCGGAGCCTGGAGCCTGCTTCAGATTCTAGGTCTCCTTCTCTTTGCCCCTCCCCTGCTCATACTCTGTCTCTGTCTTTCTCTGTCTCAAGAATAAACATTAAAAAAAATTTTTTTTAAGATTTATTTTCATTCCAGTTAGTTAGCATACACTGTTCTATTAGTCCAGGTGTACAATATACTGATAAAACAATTCTATACTTTACTCAGTGCTCAGCATGGTAAGTGTACTCTTAATCCCCATTACATATTTCACTCATGCCATCACCCAGCTCCCCTCTGGTGACCATCAGTTTGTTCTCTATAATTAAAACTCTTGTTTCTTGGCTTGTCTCTCTCTTTTTCCCTTGTTTTCTTTCTGAAATTCCACATATGAATGCAATCATATGATATTTGTCTTTCTCTGACTTATTTCACTTAGCATTATACTCTCTAGCTCCATCCATGTCATTGCAAATGGATTTCATTCTTTTTTGATGGCTGAATAATACACCATTATATATATTATATATACATGTTATATATATATATATGAAACATATATATATGTTCACTATGTATACATGTATACATACATATATATACATATATATGAAACATATATATGTTCACTATGTGTACATGTATACATACACTATGTATACATACATTCACTATGTAACATGTATATATAATATATATAATGAAACATGTTATATATGAAACATTTATATATATATATATATATATATATATAACATGTATATATAAATATATATAATGGTGTCTTATTCAGCCATCAAAAAAGAATGAAATTCATTTGGAATGACATGGATGGAGCTATATATACATGTTATATATTTCATATATATAATATATAACATCTATATACACATATATATATGCATTGCATACATTATGTGTTATATAATATATGTTATATATTAACATGAATATTATATATACATTACATACATTATATATCACATCTTCTTTATCCATTCATCTATCAATGGACTCTTGGGTTCCTTCCATAATTTGGCTATTTTAAATAATGGCTGCTATAAGCATAGGGGTGCATGTATCCCTTTGAATTAGTGATTTTGTATTCTTTGGGTAAATACCAAGCAGTTTGATTGCTGTATTGTAGAGTGGTTCTATTTTTAACTTTTTGAGGAACCTCCAAAGTGTTTTCCAGAGTGGCTGTGCCAGTTTGCATTCCCACCAACAGTGCATGAGGGTTCGTCTCCGTATCCTCGTAGACACCTGTTGTTTCTTGTATTGTTGATTTTAGCCATTCTGACAGGTGTCAGGTGATATCTCGTAGTTTTGATTGGCATCTCCCTGATGGTAAGTGATGATGAACATCTTTTCATGTGTCTGTTGATCATCTGTATGTCTTCTTTGGAGAAATGTCTGTTTGTGTCTTCTGGCCATTTTTAATTGAGTTATTTGTTTTTTGGGTGTTGAGCTTTATAAGTTCTTTATATATTGTGGATACTAAGCCTTTATTGGATATGTCATTTCATATATGTTCTGCCATTCCGTGGGTTGCCTTTTAGTTTTGTTGATTGTTTCCTTCACTGTGCAGAAGCTTTTTATTTTGATGTAGTCCCAAAAGTTTATTTTTGCTTTTGTCTTTCTTGCCTCAGGGGACCTATCTAGAAAAAAATTGGAATGTCTGATGTCAAAGAAGTTACTGCCTCGGCTCTCTTCTAGGATTTTTATGGTTTTAGGTCTCACATTTATATCTTTAATCCATTTTGAATTTAATTTTGTGTATGGTGTTAAGAAAGTGGCACAGTTTCATTCTCTTACAAGTAGCTGTCAAATTTTCCCAGCACCATTTGTTGAAGACACTGTCTTTTTCCTATTGCATATTCTTTCCGGTTTTGTGGAAGATTAATTGGCCATATAATCATGGGTTCACTTCTGGGTTTTCTATTCTGTTCTATTGATTTATGTGTCTATTTTTGTGCCAGTACCATACTGTTTTCATAACTATAGCTTTGTAATATAACTTGAAGCCTGGAATTATAATGCCTCCAACTTTGCTTTTCTTAAAAAAAATTTTTTTTAATGTTTATTTAGTTTTGAGAGACAGAGCATGAGTGGGGGAGGGGCAGAGAGTTAGAGGGAGACACAGAACCCAAAGCGGGCTCCAGGCTCCCAGCTGTCAGCACAGAGCCCAACACAGGGCTCGACCCACAAACTGTTAGATCATGACCTGAGTCGAAGTTGGATGCTTAACTGCCAGAGCCACCCAGGTGCCTCTGCTTTTCTTTTTCAAGATTGCTATAGCTATTTGGAGTCTTCTGTGGTTCCATACAAATTTCAGGATTGTTCTACTTCTGTGAAAAATGCCATTGGTATCTTGATAGAGATTACATTAAATGTGTAGATTGCTTTGGGTAGTATAGACATTTTAACAATATTTGCTCTTCCGATCCACGAGTGTAGAATGTCTTTCCATGTGTTTTGTCATCTTCAATTTATTTCATTCATGTTTTATAGTTTTCATAGTACAGGTCTTTTACCTCGTTGGTTAGGTTTATTCCTAAGTGTCTTATTTTTCATGCAATTATAAATGGGATTGTTTTCTTAATTTCTCTTTATGCTTCTTCGTTATGGGTATATAGAAATGCAACAGATACCTGTATGTCGATTTTGTATCCTGCGACTTTACTGAATTCATTTATCAGTTCTAGCAGTTTTTTGGTAGAGTCTTTTGGGTTTTCTTTTCAAGTTTACTTACTTATTTTGAGAGAGAGAGAGAGAGAGAGAGAGAGAGAACACAAGTGGGGGAGGGGCAGAGAAAGAGAGAGAGAGAGCATCCCAAGCAGGCCCCACACTCTCAGTGTAAGCCCAACGTGGGTCTTGTACTCATGAACTGTGAGATCATGACCTGGGCCAAAGTCAGATACTTAACTGAGCCACCCAGGTGCCCCTTTTTAGGTTTTCTATATGTAGTGTCATATCATCTGCAAATAGTGACAGTCTTCCATCTTCCTTACTGATTTGGATGCCTTTTATCTCTTTTGTTGTCTGATTGCTGCAGCTAGGACCCAGTCTTTAGTTTTCTCTTTTTCTAAATTCACCTCCTTGGTGACCTCATCTACCTTGTGGCTTCCTACCTTGTGGCCAGACTCCTGAAGTTACAGCTCCAGCTCAGATTTTCCCAAAATTCTAGACTCTTCATCTATCCAGTTGCCTGCGTGGATCTCCCCTTGGCCTTGACTTTTAGCCTAGGATATTCTCTCCCCACCTACGAGAGAGAAGGCTAGTGTGGCTGGAGCATATCATGCAAGAGTGGGAGGGCACTAGAGATGTAGTTGGAGAGAAAGGCAAAGGCCAGATAATTAGAGCCTTGAGGCCATAGGAAGGAGTCTAGTCTACCTGATCTAATTGAGATATTAAAAGAACACTCTAGCTGCCGTGTAGAGAAGGAATTGGAGAAGGGCAAGAAATACAGAAAACAGAAGCTCAGTTAAGAGTCTTGTGCAATAATCCAGACAAGAGATGATGGTGACTTAGTCCAAGTAGAAGCATTGGAGATGGAGAGAAATGGACAAAGAAGGCATTATTTTGAAAGTAGCCACAGTTGGACTGGTTGGAGGACTTGATTTAGAACACGAGGGAAAAAGAGAAGTCACGATAACTTCCAGGTGTTAGACTTAATACTTTCGATGATGGTACCATTTATTGATAGAAGTAGAAGGCAGTAGCTCCTTACTCTTTTCATGTTATGACACACACACAAAAATAACATTCGAAAGATACAGTAGTAAACTTGAGGGGGATTTGCAGATGTCTACATGAGGTCTGGTGAAGTTTTTTCCTTATATTTTCTTTATATGTCATGTAATGATGATAAAAATAAAATACAAAGTACTAAGGAACATATATCAAATATGTTTAAAAAATACCTGTCCAATGGAATCTTTTAAAAAATGTAATGCTGAATTTGCTTTGGAACACTGCTTGGAATCAGTGAGCTACGTTGCCTTAGTGAACATGACTTTTTAGTCTTTTAATATCAGGTTTCAAACTTGAAGTAGCTACACCCAATCATGATCAAGACTGTTTAACGATAAGCTCTTCAAATTCTTAAAAAACTCAACAATAAAACCTTTGTCACTGTACACAGGAGACAGAATTTGAAATAGTTTTCCAACCATTCAAAAATTTCAAGAATTAAAATGAAACTTAAGGACTTTTAAGGTGTGTATAGAAATCTTTTGTAATATTTCTGATGGATTTCAAACCCAGCCGAATATTTCCACTTATCTATTTGTTTATTCAACGATTATTCATTGAGGCTTGCTAAGTGCCAGGTACTATTCTAGGCACCTAAATAGCAAGTGCATCGAAATAACAATGAAGCTCTAAGATGCAGAATCTGCTTGCTTGCCACTAGCTCATCTGTTACAGTCTGTCATCTGATCTCTGTGAAGGGAGAGGGTGGAAGCCACCACCTGGAGCCTCACCTGTGTGGCCTCTGGCCCCTCTTTGTCCCGTGCTCTGTGTTCCTCGGGCACCTGGAACTCCTCCAGTAGCTCCTTGGTGCTCTGTGGCTGTCTGCCAAAGAGATTCTTGGCCAGGCTCAACCCATCAGTCAGAAAAGTGAGGGCCAGACATGGCTTATTTTACTGGCTGGTTTTGGGGTTCATGAGATTGCTGGCATGGCGTCTGGTCCTGCCCAGTGGCGCTGCTTTCAGAGGATGCTTGGGTAGCTGCATGGCACCCCTGACAGCCCCAGAATTCAGTTGGCCACCCTCCTAAGCTGACATCCCATGGCACACACCCGGGTGCTGTGGCACTTTGTGTAAGGTGCTCTCTCTTAACCAGTTCTAGTCGGTGAGCAGAATTGTTAGGGACAGAAATGTGTCCTTCATCTCCCCGAGTTCATGTGCAAAGTCCTACCTTCCAACATGACTGTGTTTGGAGACAGGGCCTTTACGGAGGTGATGAAGGTTATGTGAGATCATAAGGGTGGAGCTGGTTAGAAGAGAGACAGACACACGGACATCAG
This sequence comes from Panthera uncia, assembly GCF_023721935.1. Lineage (NCBI taxonomy): Eukaryota > Metazoa > Chordata > Mammalia > Carnivora > Felidae > Panthera > Panthera uncia. The sequence continues at coordinate 37,710,764 of NC_064808.1, read as the reverse complement.
GGAAACACAGGTACGGAAGAAAGGCCACGTGAGGACACTGAGAACACAGTGAGAAGATGGCCATCTGCAAGCTTAGGAGAGAGGCCGATACCTTGGTCTTAGACTTCCAGGCTCTGTGCTTATGAGAAAATTAATTTCTGTTGTTTAAGCCACCTGGTCTGCAGCATTTGATTGTGGCAGCCCTAGCGAATATAGGAACGGGGCCAAATGCAGGGGTTATCGAACTTGGCTTCCAGGTGGGACCACCTGAGGCACTGTAGGCAATATTCATCAGCCTGGGTTTGACGCTCAGAAATTCTGATTTGACCGGCCAGGTGTAGTTCCACAGGTAAGCCTAAATGTCAGCCAAAGTGCGAACTGCTGAGGGAACGGATGTGAAATTTAAAGGAAACGGATTCACTTCCACCAGAAAAACAAACTTTTGTGTTGGGTCTGCCTAACAAAATGGTGAAACCCCCTTCACGGAAAGCATCTGAGCAGATGTCGGAGAGAGTGAGCACCAGAGGACCATTCCTGCTGGCAGATGGAACATCTGTCCTGTCACCCCCAGGAACCATCTTCACCTTCGCCTGACCCCACACACTGTGGGCAGTTTACGAGGGCACCCTCAGTCTGGAGTTTCTTGTCCCACCTCTCATTCCCTGCCATGTCTTACATGGCTCTTTCTCTGTGCCCTTCCAGGTCCTACCACTAACGGAGAGGCTAAACTTGATGTATTCTACGGTTTTTTCCAGATCTCAGATTTCTTCACTTTAATCAAGTAAAAATATAGCTTCCTGATTGTAACAGGAGATGAGAATTAAGTTAGCAACTTCAAGCCCTATCAAGTTCCTCTCCAAGAGAAAAGCAGATTTAGTCCATGAGCTATGCCTATTTCGACACAAATTGAATTAGTGGAAAATGAAAGGGTCACCTGCTGAAGATGTCCCTTTGGCCCTGAGCAATAACTGCTTTCTTAGCCTGACTGCCTGGGAAAGCTTAAATTCGTTGTGGGGACACCTGTCAGCTTCATTGGTAGGTTTTTTTGTTTGTTTGTTTTTTGTTTTGTTTTCTGTAAGACGCTTATTATCCTGCAAGTCAGGGCAGTAAATCAGCGCAGAAAAGAGAGGCAGTATCAGACATTCAGATGATATCTGTACACCCCCTAACCAGCGCTGGAAATCGTGGACTTTTGTGGAAGGGGGGACATCAGAGGCCCTTCTCCCCTTAAGCCTTAGAACCTGGCTTTGGTTTGCCTTCCTGTGTGCTTTGTTCTTCCTTGTCATGGATTTTGGGACCCAGCCTACTCTTGTGACTTTAGGTCCTCCTCCCCAACTTTCCTCTTTGGGATTCTCTCCTTGATAAATATAGCTAGAGACTAGAGTGCACCCTGCTTTGCTGCCCTTTTATGCCACATCAGAAACTAGCTGTGACATTTTGGCATTGAACTGTTTTATGACTAATAATGTGGGAAACAGGCAGGAAATAACAAAAGTAGCCAACCTGAAGATATTACAGTGATTTTAAAGAATCATATTATATATTTTTAAAGTGTATTTATTTTGAGATAGAGAAAGAGTGTGCGTGTGTGGGGAAGGGGCAGAGAGGGGGAGAGAGAGAGAGAGAGAGAGAGAGAATGAGAGAGTCCCAAGCAGTCTCCACACTGTCAGCTTGGAGCCCAATGTGGGGCTCAAACTCAAAAACTGTGAGATCATGATCTGAGCTGAAACCAAGAGTTGGATGCTTAACTGACTGAGCCTAGGTGCTCCACTTTTAAAGAATTTTAGAATTTAGAGTCAAAGCCCCTGGCCTACTTTTCTTGCTTCTTTCTGAGATGGAAACTAAAAGCCTATAATGAGAATGGACATTATCAAATTCTTCCTATTCTGTGCTAACTTCATAGGCACTCTCAAGGGTTTCCTAGGAAACAGACCCATAGGATACACACGCACACGCACACATGCACAAACATGTACACATATGGATAGACATATATATAGAGAGAGGTATTTATTTTAAATAATTTTGGAGGCTAGCAAATCTGAAATCTGTAGGGCAGGCTGGCAGACTGAAAACTCAAACAGAATTGATGCTGCAGTTTTGAGGCAGAATTCCTTCTTTGGGGAACCGTTTTTTCTCTTAGGACCTTCAACTGATTGAATGAGACCCACCCATATTCTCAAAGGTAATCTCCTTTCCTTAAGGTCAGCCATTTTAGGTATTAACTACTTATTGCCCTTAATTTCTTTCTTTCTTTCTTTCTTTCTCTTTCTTTCCTTCTTTCTTAAAAATTTTTTAACGTTTATTTTTGAAAGACAGAGTGCAAGCGGGGTAGGGGTAGAGAGAGAGGGAGACAGAATTTGAACCAGGCTCCAGACTCTGAGCTGTCAGTGTAGAGCCTCATATGGGGCTCGAACCCACGAACTGTGAGATCGTGACCTGAGCCGAAGTCGGACGCCCAACCGACTGAGCCACCAGGGCGCCCCTTAATTACTCTTTCTTCAATAATCTAGTCTCTCTGTGGAGATTGCCCCCATTAAAAAATTAGTTTTGAAGGTCAAAGTCAAAGAGGGTGATAGAATGATGTTGATGGAAAGGACCTTTACAGAAGCTCTCTTAAACAATTTTCACTTCACTAATTCAGATAAAACCCTGCTTTCCATTCTCTTTATACAGACCCAGGCTTGAGGCCCCATGAATACTCTTGGCTTGTTGAGCAGTCTGTAGCATATTTATGTGTGTCTGCCCTCAGAGGTTGAGCTGTATGCTTACCAAGAGTGAGTTGTCTGTTCCCAAACTTGTTTATGCCAGTTGCTCTTGCTATTCTCTCCTTATTTGTAAATCAAGGGCCTTGACCAGATTATCTTTCTGCCCCTCTTCTCATCATCCTCCCCTGATTTCCTTCCTCTCGAAACCTCAACCAATCAAAGGCAGAAGAGAAGTGGGCACACTCTAGGACTTGTCAAAAATATACCTCTTTGTCGAAGATATACCACTGGAATTGAAAAACATTTCAAAGGGCAAAACTACTCTTTGGTAGGTCTCCTTAATCAATCATAATGGTACTGCTGTGTAGTGTTTGGATTGTACAGGTGTATATAGAGCCTGATGAAGCTGGTAAGAGGGCAAGATGGGCAGGGTGGTCATGTCAGAAGGCGGCATATTTGGCCAGGCTGTCAGCTTGCGTGGCCTTCAGGTTCTGCCTGATTATTTATCCCTAACCCGTGCTATAAGAAGAAGGCACAGTCAACATGGTTCTGATGAGTGCTGGAGCCTATAATAGTAAGTCTAATCAATCTCGCTAACACTTCCTGTTTCACCTGGTGCTATGACAAATTGTTCCTTTGCTAAAGTTCATCCCACATATCAGTGGTGTGTGTGTGTGTGTGTGTGTGTGTATTTTGGGGATTGTTTAAGGAAGTGTCTAAATTTTAGGAAACTGTAGAATGCCTGGTGGAAGTCACAAAAGTAACTACTTCTCAGTTTATCTTATATGAGTCTTCTCATTTAATTTTAATCCCAAATGCAGAAAGTGGCTTTTAATTATAGTCTGTGAACATTTCTAGTTTATGTGTTGGAATGTTTTATCTCCAAATGACTACATGGAAAGTTCCTTTATTGAATTATTGTATATAATTAAAAAAAATTTTTTTTACATTTATTTATTTTTAAGAAACAGAGTGAGACAAAGCATGAGCGGGAGAGGGGCAGAGAGAGAAGGAGACACAGAATCTGAAGCAGGCTCCAGGCTCTGAGCAAGCAGTCAGCACAGAGCCTGATGCGGGGCTCGAACCCACGAACCGTGAGATCATGACCTGAGCCGAAGTCGGACACTCAACCGACTGAGCCACCTAGGTACCGCATATATATATGCGTATATAATTTAAATCCCTTCTTTGGGAGCCTAGACATGCTGACATTTCTATAAAATAATTCCTATCCAAGGCAGGAAGGTTCCCATTGGGAAAAGATTTAGTAACAGAAACCAAATTCCTTTGTCTGTCTGTATCCATTGGTAAAATCCACAGGTTTTACTCTCTCCATGTGTCTGTCTCCGCTTTGTATCAGTGATTTTGAGTTTCCGACGTAGAACTTCATACATTTGAGGATTGGAGGAAAATTTGGGGGGAAAGTATCTTGTAACAATGACAGATGGTCTTTTATGGTCTCATGGTCTTTTGAGTTACAGCATTTCTTGTACTATGTTTTCGTACATTTTAAGCTATTTACTTAGAATTTCATTCAAGTGTCGCACTAGCACCTTAAAGCCAATATGTGATAATCGTGTTATTTCCTGGCCTACATATTTTTCTATTCTCTTTTTCTATTCTCTACACTAGTACTTAGAACCATGAAGCTCAGAGCTGTCTAAGCTACATCCCAAAGGGAATCCTAGACTTTTCTCTCTCTTTTGTGCTCTACACCTAGGGAAAACATATAATGTGTCCCTCAAATCAGGACCCTTTTGTAAATCCAAGGGGTACTGTTAATGATTAGGCCAGAACAGATGTAAATTGAAATTGTCTTGGGCAAACTGGGACCTAAGTTCTCCAAATTATTTCCACTGTACTCCTTAAATGTCACTCAACCTATCTCCTCCTTTAACTTGCCTTTGCCATTGCTTTGGTTTAGGCCCTCATCAGCCCTGACCTGGACCGTTATACCAACTTCCTAACTAGTCTCCCTGCTTCCAGGCCTGGCCTTCTTCAATTCGTCCACCCCATGTAGGTCACTCTCTGGCTTAAATCCCCTCAGTGGCTCTATGGACTAGAGGATAAAGACCAGACTCCTTAGTATAGAACACAAGTCCCTTCTTGATGGCTTCTTTCCTTTCTGGCATCGTTCCTGCCTATTTCTTCTCTGCATGCACTCTGGTTTTTATGGCTTGCTTACACTACCTGACACAAACCATCATGTGTCATGTTTTTGTACATGATATTCCTTTGCTTAAAATGCTTAGCCCTCTTGCTGCCTGCCTGAAATAATTCAAGATTTGGCTCAAAGGACCACCATTACTGGGGATGACTTTTTTAATTAACAATGTGTGGATTTAGCATAAGAGTACCTGGAGGGTGAGACACTTTCAAGAAGTTTTGGGCTTCAGGACCCCTACTGATCTTTGTGTGAACTTTAAACAGGGGACCCTCTGGGCAGTTACAGCTCCCATAAACTCACAGTTGGAAAGCAGAGCTTCGCCTAGATTTTGGACCACTAATCCTACCCACTTTTTGTTCAGTGCACAGACTGTATTCCAAACCATAGATGCAGGTCATGCCAGTACTCTGCACATAGCAGAGCCTGGGTGAATATCTGATGGCTGAATGTCTTCTAGGCTGTGAAATCACCTAGTTTCATCATTGTTACACTAAGTCTACCAAAGGGCATGTGCTATAACACCACCCTCCTTGTTGGCTACTCTCTTCTCCCTGAGGATGCCTTCTTATTTGCTGCCACCATCCTCCTGCCCCATCACACTGGACTCTTCCCAGTGAGTCCTTTGGTCCTTTATTTCATTTTCTTGCCATCTTTTTTGGCTGGTAATGCCAGTTCAGATTGTCAATGTCTTTTTTTCAGAATGACATTGACTTATGTCCATTTATGTAACCTTACCTTCTTGACCTACTCATTTGATGAACACAGCAATTTATAGCCATCATTTATTCATGTGATTTCTTGATGAGAAAAGTATGCTTTAATGGTATTTCTAAGGTTGCCAATGAGAGCAACTTAATCTGAATAAACTTAAGCAAAAGGGGTCTTTAGTATGTGGATTCTGCTATATCTAGTGGACACCAAGGACGGGGCTGCAGCAGCCTCAGAGCACCTGGGACTAGGCACAAGAATGCCATCAGGATCCCTCTGTCTCTTGCATTTCCTGCCCTATGCATGCCTGCTTTATTTGTCTCTCTGCTAAGTTGTTGTCTCTGTTTTTCTGGCTACACAATAAAAAAAAAACAAAGTCATTGAGAGGCCCTAGGTTTTTGTGGTGCAACTTTATCTACCTGAGAGAGATTGAATGACTCTCTTAATGCCACTTCCAAAATTCCGACGCAGAGTGTTGGTGTTTCAGTGTGAGCCAGATGTACTGTCCTGGCCCAGTGGGGAACGTCACATAAGAGCATGATAGCTTCTACAGCAATCATATACAGACAGAGCAGGAAGAGGGAGTTCATTAATTCACTCTCAACAAGGGTTTACCATGTACCCGATGTGTGTCCACACTGTGCTAGACACTGGAGAGATAGTGGTGAGAAAGCAGACCTGCTCTCTTGGAGCTTATATTATAACAAGGGAGATAAACCATTAGCTAAGAGCCAAATGAACAAGGTTAAGTTGATAATGGGTATAAATAAGATCAAAGAAGGCTGCTCTGAAGAAGTGACACTTAAACTATAAGTTGAAGGATGACAATGAGTGAGCCCTTGTAAGAGCTGGGGTAAAAACCTCCCAGGCTTCTCAGGGACAAGGAGAGAGCAAGTGCAAAGGCTCTGAGTTGGAGGGAAGGTATGGGGGTCTGGGAATCAGAGGCAAGCCCTCTAAAATAATAGAGTGAGTTGAGGATGCACGTGTTCTGAGATGATGTTGGACAGGAAACACTTGCAGGCCACTATAGTGACACTCAGCAGTGGAAAGGTTTGTTTTTGTTTTTTTTTTGTTTTTTTTTTTTTTAATTTATTTTTGGGACAGAGAGAGACAGAGCATGAACGGGGGAGGGGCAGAGAGAGGGGGAGACACAGAATCGGAAACAGGCTCCAGGCTCCGAGCCATCAGCCCAGAGCCCGACGCGGGGCTCGAACTCACGGACCGCGAGATCGTGACCTGGCTGAAGTCGAACGCTTAACCGACTGCGCCACCCAGGCGCCCCAGCAGTGGAAAGGTTTTGAGAGGCATCAGCATTGCTGGGTCCAGAGGCTGTATGGGAGGCATGGATATTGGACAGGTGGGTGCAAATGTTGGGAGACTGGGGAGCTTTGGGCACTACAGACGATCCCCAGCTTACGGTGGTTCAATTTACAATTTTTCAACTTTGCCATTGTTTGAAGGCAATATGCCTTTTGTAGAAACTGTACTTGGAAGTGTGAATTTTGATCTTTTCCTGGGCTAGTGATATGCAATAGGATCCTCTCATGTCACGCTTGGCAGGAGCAATGAGCCACAGCTCTAGGTCATCCGTGCAATCACATGGTGGAACAACCAATACACTTAAAATCATTCTGTTTTTCACTTTCAGTATAGTATTCAATAAATTGCATGAGATATCCCATGCTTTACTATAAAATAGGCTTTGCATTAGAAGCTTTGGCCCAACTGTAGGCGAATGTGAGTGTTCTGAGAATGTTTAAGGTAGGCAAGACTAAACTCTTTTGTTCAGTAGCTTAGGTGTATTAGACGCATTTTTGATTTATGGTATTTTCAACTTACAGTGGATTTATCCGGACATAAATTGAGAACGATCTGTAGATGATTTAACCTCTGATGATACTAGCAGAAATCCATTGGGCATTACTTGGATAGGGAAATGAGGAAAAGAGAGGAATCCACAATGTCCCCTGCGATTTGGCTTGAATAGTTGGGTGGGTCATTGTGGTATCATTTACTAAAAAGCCTGGAAGGAGTTATAGCCTGGGGTGGTGGGATGGGATAAAATCACTAGGTCCATTTAGATGACTAATTCTGAGGTGTCTGTAGGCTATCCAAGTAGAGTCATCAAGCAGTCACTCGGACACATTAATTTGGAGCTGTTAAGAGAGATGGAGGCTAGACACTGAAATTTGTAAGTGCACACATAAATCAGGATTTCAAGTGGGAACACAAATAACGTGCTTGATAACCAACATGGGTCATTTAACACTCCCTCCTTTACATAACAAAATATTTTTCATAATAGTCATGTAACAGTTGGTAATACTCAAATTTTCTTGATTTATTCTTTAGTTTTAAAATAAAAAATTAATTAAAATTAAAAGAATTCATTTTAATTTCAAAGATGTTCTTCAAATTTAGTAAAATATTTATGAATTACATTTTATACTTACCAACAAAAATATTACCCTTTGCCATTCACACTCAGCTTCACTGTTTTAAATGTTGAAGACAAATACTCTGAATGCTCACATAGCATGACAGGATTGAAATAACTTTGATCTTGTCATTTTGATAGTCACTGTGCTGTCGTTGTTCATTTTGAATCAACTGCCTAATGCCACAGGAATATGTGGTACTCCAGGGGTTAGAGACATGAATAGTATCTGACACAAAATTGAATAACTTCAAAGTATTGTGAACCTCTCTTGAAAGGAATGCATGTAGCTGAGTATGCAGGTGTTCTGTGGGAGAAGGGAAGGGCTGACTGAATAAATGGTTTTTTCCAAATTCCCTGTAGAATATAACACTTGCTAAAGAAAAGTATTAAAAATATGACAATTTGAAGCATTCGTATGTTTATTAAAACTCAACAATTAAACCATTGTTCAGAACATAAATCAATAAAAGAAAGCTTTCCCTCTAAAAAGAGTATTTTATGACTGATGGTGCCTAGAATTGATGATACTAAAATTCAGACCCATACATAATTGATCTTATTGTTTTGAAAATCTCTATAGACCATGCACCCTCTTATTGCTGGTACCAGGGATGAGCAGTACCCTCTGCTCTGCCCTTGGTATGCTTCCAATTTTAAGCCTGGGAAGAACGTACATGTGGAGAAAAAAGACTAGGACCACACCTTGCCACATTCTTATATGCGGGAAGTTAGAGAAAGAAGGGCGAACCAGCAAAGGAGGCATAGAAAGAGCAGCCAGTGAAGTAGGAGGAAAATCAGGAGTCTAGTTTCGTAGAAGCAAGGACAGAAATGTGTTTCACGGAGAGTGCAGTTGGTGGGGTCCAGTGCTGCTCAAAGATCATGTGAGATGATGACTAAAACATGACCTTTGAATTCTGCAGCCAAGATCTGGTTGCTGACTTTAACAGGGTCACTTTCAGGGTAGTGATGGGAGCAGAAGCCAGGTAGAGAAGCCAGCTAGAGAAGAAGCTGATCATGGAGGGACCATGCATCTGGATAGCTGATGTGAAAAGTTTTGTCAAAAAGGAGACAAAAAAATAAAGAGCAGCTGGCGGAGAATCTGGATCAAGGAACGTTTAAGATTGCATATGCTGGAGTGTACTTGCATCCTAACAGGAAAGATTTAACAGAGGAAGGTTCAGATGATGCAAGAGAAAGAGGGAATAACTGAAGGGGTACATACAGTCCTGGAGGAAGTGAGAGGGAAGAGAATCTGGAGCAGTATTTCTCAAACAGTGATTCCCCAGTGATACTAATGCTGGTGGTCTGTGGACCACATTTTGAGTAATGAAGATCTAAGACATGGGTCAGAAAATTGCATTTGGTAAAAATTAGGGAAAACTTTGGTGCATTTGAGTATGAGCTTTAAAATTCTGTAAAACAAAACCCCCCATAAATGTGAGAGAGGGGAAAATATTTGCAATTTATGTGACAAATGGTTAATTATATTCATGTTGAAAGAATATACAAAGCCCTAGGAAAGAACAACACAATAATAAATCGACAAGAGAGATGAACAGGTAATTCACAAATGAAGAGCTCAATAAACAAAAAAATTCTATCTCCATAGTAATGAAGGTAATTAAAATAACTGAGATACACTACCATACTCATGGCAAAACATGAAAAACTGACAATGCTAGAGGTGAATTAGAATCAAATCCCAAACACAGCTGGTGGAAGTAATTTGGTAATATTTAATAGAGTTGAAGATGCTCATACACTAAAATATAGAAATTCCACTTCTAGACATATATGCCAGAGTAATTCTTGTAGATATTACACAAAAATATGCACATGAATAGTAATTAAAATACTGTTTATAATAGAGAAAATGACAAGCAACTTAATGTCCATCAATAGGAGATTGGAAAAATATATCTGGTATAACCATGCAATTGAAAACTCTTCAACACTGAAAATTAGTAAACTAGTGTTGTACATCAACATAGAAAAATCTTTTTTTTTTTATGTTTATTTTTGAGAGAGAGAGAGCAGGGGAGGGACAGTTGAGGACAGAGTATCAGAAGCTGACTCCGTGCTGACAGCAGAGATCATGACCTGAGCTGAAGTTGGGTGCCCAACTGACTGAGCCACTCAGGTGCCCCGGCGTAGAGAAACCTTTTTAAGATGTTGAGTGAGAGGCACCTGGCGGGCTCAGTCAGCAGAGCATGCAACTCTTGATCTTGGGGTCATGAGTTTGAGCCCCATGTTGGATGTAGAGATTACTTAAAGAAATAAATTTAAAATTTTTTTTAAAAATTAAAATATTGAGTAAAAAAGTAAGGCATGGATTTGTAGGTACAATATGATAGCAATTTATATAAAGTTTAAAACCTATGAGACAAAGCTATATATTGTTTATGAATACACACAGGGAGAAGTATAAAATATTCATGGGTCTGATAAATGATTATACAATTGAGGTTGGTGGCTACTTCTGAGGAAGAAGGAGGGAGAGACAGAGGATCAGGGAGGGAAATACAGGGACAACCGCGTCAGTAAGGCTTTATTTCTTTGTAAGAAATATGAAGCAAACGTGACCACGATTTTAGGATTGTGTAGAGCTGAAGAGTAGATACAAGAGTGTTTGCTTGGGATTCTCTGTATTTTTCCCTGCGTTTGAAACCTAAAAAATAAATTTCAAGAAAAGGAATAAACAACATTAAGTTCCGATCACTTGAAAGTGGACAGTAGTTCTTTTCAGGGTCATCACAAAAAATCTTCATTGGACTCAAGGCCTCTAGCCTAAACATTATTCTAGTTGACTGCATTTCCCACTAGTAAGTACAAGAATGGGATTGGAGTGGAGTGGGGGATGGAACCGAAACTACTACTGTCTGGTGGGTAGGGCACAGAGAGGGTAGTAGATGGTGAAGAAGCGCTTGGAGACTGGGCACTCGTTTTCTCACAGGTCCCTTACTATCTCAGTGGTTCAAAATATCTGTATAGGCACCCTCCTCTAACAAAACTTGCTTTCCTAAGGCACCTTTCTAGAAGCAATAAAAAGCAATTTCTGGTTTCATGCTAATTTCTTCTTTATTAGTTTACTAGAAACTATATTATTTATTTTTAGAGTACATTAGCAACGCGTACTTGTTTCTTCACCCTTATGTACTGATAGACTCGTTAATTAACTTGGGAACCTAACAACACTTGTTATCTTAGGAATATGTGTTCCAAGAGTCAAATAATAGAGTACAATGTACTTTTGGATTCCAATCTATTTGTAAATTTGGGGCAATCCTTTTCCAAAGAGATCATTATGGTGGCTTCCATTCTTCCCCTTGGCAGTGTTATTTTGCAGTTCCTCACATCCAGAGATGGACTCTGTTTCCCTGCCTTTGAATCTGCACTAACAATGTCTTATTTGGAGCTAACAGAAGGTGGTAAAAAGACTTTGTGTCAGTTCTGAGGCCAGAGGTCAAGAGGCCTTGATTGCTTTTATTCTCTCAGAACTTTGCCATTGCCGTAAAAATAAATTTGGACTAGTCTGCTGGAAGACACCTCACCATGTGAGGGCAGAGCAAAGTCATACCAGAGCAGCCAAAGCCATCAATCGACCAGTCAACCCCCAATGAGCATTATGAGCGAGCCTGAGATCAGCCGTATCTCATCCACATCAGCGAACTCCTGAGAACTTAAAGTAGTTAAGTCACGTTTTGGGTTGACTTGGTTATGGCTAAACAGCCATAACTAGCTGACACAATTATGTAGCCTTGAGCCTTGGGAAATCGTACTAAAGATGGAAGCTGAGTGCTCTGTGATTACATAGAGCAACACTTACCAATTGCTTGAGAATTCAGTATCGCACATGCCAGAAATGCATTGCTCTGAACATTGCGTTGTGGCTGTTATTAGTTCATAACGGAGTGATGAGTTTTTGATGTATTCTGTTGAAAAGCATTCATGGGAAAAGGCCAGGTTAATTTTACTTAGATTCTTTAACCCTGACTTTCTTCATGCCTGTCATATGACCGTCTCGAATCTCAATGTTATGGCAACATAATCACATTCTTTTGCTCATTAAGTAAGTAGTAGGATAGAATTTCAATTTGGCTACTTCTTTGAGAGCAGAAAATTGCTGAAATGATACTAATGAAATGCTCACTGACTTACATGCCCATAAAAATATCTCAATTATTTGTGTCATTTTCTTTTTTCTGGCCTTTTTCCATAAGCATCCACTTGGCATATTGCACAAAGGGATGTTTTCCAGCAGAGGGGGAAGAAAATGTTCACCTGTTTGAAAAAGCTGCCACCAGGATTCTGACACAGGCATAGATTTTTTTGTTCTCTCATCCCCATATTACTTCTCTGAACAGACTGTAATTTCATCAATTTTCCATGCTTATGGTCATGAATGCTTGGCATTACCATATCTTAGTGTTAACAAAACGGGAATTTCATGGCTCCAGTTTTCACTTGAAGACAAGGAAGGCGTGAAGACCCCATCAGAAATATGGTGTGTCTCATATTGGCTTGAACATGCCTCTGGGTGTAGGCTTTCCTTTGCTTTCTCTTTCTTTTGTGTTGATGTCAGTGGCAGACCTTACTCCCCACCCTCCGGGCTCCATCCACCCATCCCCTTGCCCAGTCTCCTCAGGTGACAAGAAAGCCAAAATCGTTTCCAAAAGTCACTTGTTTTTGAGCCCTACAATATTGGTGCTTAAAAAGTCTGGCTCTTCTTTTCTTCCCGAATCAAAGTAAAAGCCATGTATGGGGGAAACTTGGGTACCATTTATAATAACAAATTTACTTCTCTTTGCGTTTCCTACACCACTCATATGGCTTTAAAATGAGAATAAATGCATTTATTCTTTTAAAATGTATTGTTGTAAATTATGATAAAACCTACTGAATGTTGAAAGAACTATGACATGTGGGGGGAACTCATTGCTGCTTGAAATTATTTCTCACTGTCCTAATTGTTGGCTGTATGACTCTGGGCAAGTTTTGTAGATTTTCTGTGCCTCAGTTCTCTCACACGTCAAATGATAATAGTAATACCTGCTTCAGAAGATTGTTATGAGGGGCGCCTGGGTGGGTCAGTCAGTTAAGTGCCCAACTCCTGATTTTGGCTGAGGTCATGATCTCATGGTTTCATGAGTTCAAGCCCTCCATTGGGCTCTGTGCACTAACCACCCAGAGTCTGTTTAGGATTCTCCCTCTCTCCCTTGCTTTCTGCCCCTCCCGCGCTCAAGCCCTGTCTTTCTTGAAATAAATAAATAAATAAACTTAAAAAAAAGAAAAAGATTGTTATGAGACTTAAGTTTGTTAATACCTCTAAAATGCTTAGATCAGTGCTTGGCACATACAAACACTCAATAAATGTTAGTTTTAGTTATTCTTAATTTTTATTGAAACTGTTCATTCAAGGGCACCTGGGCAGCTGGGTGGGCTAAGCGTCTGACTTGGACTCAGGTCATGATCTCCCGGTTTGTGAGTTCGAGCCCCACGTCCGGCTCTGTGCTGACAGCTTAGAGCCTGGAACCTAGTTTGGATCCTGTGTCTCCCTTTCTCTCTGCCCCTTCCCCTGTTTGTGCTCTGTCTCTCAAAAATGAATAAATGTTTAAAAAAAATTTTTTTAAACTGTTAATACATATTTCATTTTTAGGATTATACTCTTCCTCATAAATACCTTCTCATACTCTCTTACATGAATTTGATGTTTTAATGTTCATTTACTTATTTTGAGAGCAAGAGTGCGTGCACGCAGGTGAGGGGCATAGAAAGAGGAAGAGAGAGAATCCCAAGCAGGCTCTGCGCTGTCAGCACAGAGCAGAACATGGTGTGCTGTCTCACGAACTGGGAGATCATGACCTGAGCTGAAATTGAGAGTCGGATGCTTAACTGACTGAGCCACCCAGGCGCCCCAATCTTTGCTTATTTTTAAAGTAGGTTCTCTTCTTATTATTGAGTTGTAAGTGCTCTTTGTATTTATTCTGGACACAAGTCCATTGTCGGATATATGTGTCATGGTTATTTTTTTTTTCCCAGCATGAAAATTGATCTTTTGGGACGCCTGGGTGGCTCAGTCGGTTAAGCGTCCGACTTCAGCTCAGGTCATGATCTCATGGTCCGTGAGTTCGAGCCCCGCGTCGGGCTCTGTGCTGATGGCTCAGAGCCTGGAACCTGCTTCAGATTCTGTCTCCCTCTCTCTCTGACCCTCCCCCGTTCATGCTCTGTCTCTCTCTCTCTCAAAAATAAATAAACATTAAAAAAAAAATTTAAAAAAAAAGAGAAAATTGATCTTTCTTTTTTTAAAAAAAGATGTGTATTTATTTATTTTGAGAGAGAGGGAAAGAGAGCTAGTGAGCAAGCAGAGGAGGGGCAGAGAGAGAGGAGAAAGAGAATCCCAAGCAGGCTCTGTGTTGTCAGCTGAAATCAAGAGCTGGACCCTTAACCAATTGAACCACCCAGGTGCCTCTAAGATTGACCTTTTTTGTGTGTGTTTTTTGAAAATAAGACTTTTAAATTTTGGTAAAATCCAATTTGTCAATATTTTTCTCTTATTGCTAGTGTATTTGTATTATGTTTAAGAAATCTTTGCCTATCACAAAGATGAGGGTTTTCTTCTATCTTTCTTCTAGACATTTTGTGGTTTCAGGTTTTACGTTTAGACCTACGACCCATTTTGAGTTTATTTTTGTAGAGGTGGGAGGCAGTGGTTAGTTTATCTTCTCCCACAGGGGTAACCAGTCGTTCCAGTGCCATTAACCATTAGTTGAAATGAATTCCTTTCTTTTACCATTGAATTATGTTATTGATACGATTTTTGAAAATTAAGTGAACTCTCCTTCTCTCTTCATCTCTCTGTCTCTCCTCTTCTGCTCTTTTCTCTTCTCTTCCATTTATCTTTATGTTTATCCTTACTGTAATCGCACACTGCCTTGATTGCTGTAACTTTATCAGTCTTAAAATCAGGCATCAAAAGCCCTCTAAACTAACTCTTCCTTTTCAAAATTGCCTTAATATTTCTAGTTATTTTGCATTTCCACATTTACCGGCTTGAATTTTCATTTGAACACTTGGAATATATAGATCAATTTATGGAAAATAGACACTTAAGTGATAATGAGTCTTCTTATCCATGAACATTTGGAACTTCCTTAATTTTTATCAGTACGGGGGGTTTTGGTTTTAATGTACTGATCCTAACGATATTTTGTTAAACCTATCCCTAGGTTTTCATGTTTTTTGATGCTTTTATAAGTCATTTTTAAAGTCATTGTACAGGGGCACCTGGGTGGCTTGGTCGGTTAAGCGTCCGACTTCGGCTCAGGTCATGATCTCACGGTCCGTGAGTTCGAGCCCCGCGTCGGGCTCTGTGCTGACAGCTCAGAGCCTGGAGCCTGTTTCAGATTCTGTGTCTCCCTCTCTCTCTGCCCCTCCCCTGTTCATGCTCTGTCTCTCTCTGTCTCAAAAATAAATAGACGTTAAAAAAAAATTAAAAAAAAAGTCATTGTACAGATTTAAAGTCATTTTTTTCTTTCCTTCCAACATTAAAAAAAAAATGTCATTCCATTATCTTTTGGTTTGCATTATTTATTGTGAAATCAAGGATTATCCTTCTCCTCATTCCTTTATATGTATTGTCTTTTCTTCCCCTCTCTGATTGATTTTTATTTTTAATTTTTTTTTTTTACATTTATTTAGTTTTTGAGAGGCATAGAGAGACAGAGCACAAGTTGGGGAGGGAAGGAGACACAGAATCCGAAGCAGGCTCTAGGCTCTGAGCTGTCAGTACAGAGCCCGACACGGGGCTCGAACTCACAAACCGTGAGATCATGACCTGAGCTGAAGTCAGACGCTTAACCGACTGAGCCACCCAGACACCCCTCTGATTGCTTTTAAGATTGTCTTTTTATAACTGGTTTTTAGCAATTTGATTAAGATCTACCTTGTTGTAAGTTTTTGTGTTTATTATTTTTAGAATTCATTGTGCTTTGTGTATCTGCAGATTAATATTTTTTATTAAATCTGGAAAATTTCCAGCCACAATTCATCAAATTTTGTCCTTTCCCATCACTCCATCTTCTCTTTTCTGGGAGTCAAATGACCACTTCACGTTATCCCACAGTTCACTGAGGCACTGTTAAATTTCTGAACATTTTTTTCTCTATTGCTATAGTTTGGATCACTTATGATGCATGGTAAATTCACTAATATTTTCTTCTGTAGTACCTAATCTTCTATTAAATCCATCCAGTGAGTTTTTTTCATTTCAGAAATTGTCTTTTAAAGAAAAAAGAAATTGTCTTTTTAAAATCTAGCATTTCCTTTTACTTAATTTTTATAGTTTACATCTGCCTCCTTATTGTATTTATGTTTTCCTTTAAGTCCTTGAGCATATTTATAATAGATGTTTTAAAATCTTTTTTCACTTCTTCCATATTTTCTTCTGGGTCTGTTCTAGTGATTTATTATTTTTTTTTGTAAGTCATGAATAATAATTTCCTATCTCTTCATAGGCTCTGATTTTATTTATTTTTATTTATTTTTTTAATGTTTATTTATTTTTGAGACAGAGAAAGAGCATGAACGAGGGAGGGTCAGAGAGAGGGAGACACAGAATCTGAAGCAGGGTCCAGGCTCCGAGCTGTCAGCACAGAGCCCGACACGGGGCTCGAACTCACGAGCTGTGAGATCATGACCTAAGCCGAAGTCAGATGCTTAACCAACTGAGCCACTCAGGTGCCTGAGGCTCTGATTTTAAAATTATACTCTGGACATTGCAGATGCTAAATCTTTGAGAGTCTGGATCTTGTGGTCTTCCTTTAAAGTGTGTTAAATTTTATTTTTTTCAGGTAGCTATTTTTCTGGAAGATCAGATTTATCTTATAAAGGCTTTTTAAAAAATGCCTTATTAGGGGGAGACTAGAAAAACTTTTTCCCTTAGGCTAATTTAACCCTACCTTTAAGTTGTGATCTTTCTGGAATCTCTATTACATGTCCTTGATATTCTGTCAGGTCTCACCACTCTAGAAAATTCAAATGTTCTCAGCCCTGTGCACGCTCCTGTTGCTTTCCAGCAACTAGCACTCCAGCACTTATTCTCTGCCTGGACCGTGGTGCCTCGCCCTGTGCATGTGCAGCTTAGTATTTAGCCAAAGACTCATGGGACCTCATATAGATTTATAGGGATCTTCTACTATGTACTTTCCCCCACCCCAAATTCTGGCTGTCTCAGCCTGTCTGAAATCTGACCTCTGTCTCCTCTATTCAGTGAGACTACTGTGCTCTGCTTGGATTCTTTGTATCTGCAGTGAAGTTTAGAAAATGACTATGGAAAGAAATCTGGGACAATCATATGACTTACCTCATAGCCCTGAGCTGACTGTTGTCCAGTGTATGAAAGTACTTATTTCATATTTTTTGTCCAGTTTTCATGGAAGTTTCGTGGAAGTTTATGATAGGACGTTAATATTCTCCTTCCAGTTTTTAATTTCAAAGACGATGGGAAATTTTCTTTATCCCCAGGATTTATTGGTAGGGTGGGTGTATAATTTATTACCCAAACCTTCACTGTTTTGAAGGTGAAAGAGAGTGCTCTTAAAAATTAATTCCATGGACACCAAGAAGGTCATATTCTGTCGTAGGTACCATAGACTCCTGAGATTCTGAACATAGATACAACAAACATTCTCTTCAATGGTTTCTGTCAAGATGAACTCAAGTTGCCTCTGGATACATAACAGAAATTCAGGGCCAAATATTTATCATAGAAACAAATATCCACCACGCTGCTTTGATTTAATTCTCTAAAGAATCTTGAAAACTTCGAATAATTTTATTTTGCAAGGATCTTATTTTTCCTACTAGATTTCAAAAAATATGAGTCTTAGAAGGGATATAAAGTTACAGATTGAGTGAAGTGCCCATCAGGTGATAGATATTATATTCAATTTTTCACAGTAAAATTCAGGATTGCTCCATACAACAATCCCAAAGGACAAAGACAAACAAAAATCTTTTAATGACATAGTTGTTAGTCACACAGTGAGAAGAATGCTGGATTTAACTTGAAGAATTAGGCTTTGCCAGTTATTTGAAATAAGGCTGTCAGCAAGTTATGGTACCTATTTCAACTTCAAAGGTTTTATCTGTAAATACCCACCTATTGGTTTCGTGTGAGCTAATTACATAGTATTTGCAAGATAGGTAGGCATTCAAACAAAGTAGCTATTATTGTTTGTAAAGTAAGCATCAAATCTACAGCAGGCATTCTGTTGATAGCTGTTGTTAATATTACTGTATTCTCATAAATATAAATATTTCATCTTAAATTTAATCAATAGTAATAATAATAACCACATATCAAGTGTTTACTATATGCCAGGTTTGTGTTAAGTATGTGACTTGCATTATTTCATTTAACCCTTAAAACAACCCTTTGAGGTGGGAACTATCTCTATTCCTACTTAACAAATGAGGAAACTGAGGCTAAGCGTGGGATGAGGGAGGATGAAGTCACACAGGTCATGTAACTATTTTTTTTTTTTAATTTTTTTTTTTTAATGTTTATTTATTTTTGAGACAGAGAGAGATAAAGCATGAATGGGGGAGGGTCAGAGAGAGAGGGAGACATAGAATCCAAAGCAGGCTCCAGGCTCCGAGCTGTCAGCACAGAGCCCGACGCGGGGCTCGAACTCACGGACCGCGAGATCATGACCTGAGCCGAAGTCGGACACTCAACCGACTGAGCCACCCAGGCGCCCCGGTCATGTAACTATTAAAAACAGGAGGCAGGGGGTGTCCATCTGTACAATTACTTGGGCAAGAACCAGCTTATCCGTTTTGTGTCCTACTTCCTTTTCTTAATGTTTGTTTATTTTTGAGAGAGTGAGAAAGAGAAAGAGACAGAGCATGAGCAGGGAAGGGACAGAGAGAGAGGGACGCGGAATCCCAAAAGCAGGCTCCAGGCTCTGAGCTGTCAGCACAGAGCCTGACGCAGGACTCAAATCCCATGAACCGTGAGATGATGACCTGAGCTGAAGTTGGATGCTTAACCCACTGAGCCACCCAGGCACCCCTGTGTCCTACTTCCTAAGGAGAGTGTTGCCTCTATAGCACAAATGTTAACCCGCAAGAGGAACATGAATGAGAAAGATGCTGAGGGGTACCTTTCTTCCTGGAGAGAAGCACTAGCTTAAGATGCTGTCCTGCAACGAACACGTTGCTCAGTCTCCCTGGACATCAGTTTCTTAATATGCCAAGTGACTGCACTGGATTAGATGAGCCTGCTAAAAATTATTTTCCATGTCCCAGTGTTTTCATCTTTCCATAAAGTCGTAGCCTAAAAACTTCTCAACATGTCTGGATCCTAAAAACTTCTCAGGACAGCCTAAGTCACAACTCTTACCTGCCACCAGGGGGCTCTAATGCAGGCAAGACGAGCCAGGTTTTCATTTGGGACCAAAAACCCTGCTAGGATTTTTCTGTTAAAATTCTTAGGAAAACTTGAGGCTTTCCTCAGACTTGAGAAGCACACTTTCTATGGAATAGCTGTTCAGTAAGTATTTTTTGATGATAAATAAGAGGAGACCAGGTGATGAAGTAGAGGGAGAATCAGAAGACCTGTGTTCTGGGTGCTCACTCCTCTACCAGGTGGCTGTGAGGTCTGAGGGAAAGCCACACAACCTCTCTGGGCTTCTGTGACTCTCTGTAAAATGAACATAATGGGGTTATTGGGGGAAATGAAATAATACCATTAAACATTTTTTTTCAAATCTATATTTATTTCTGAGAGATAGAGACAGAATGTGAGCAGGGGAGGAACAGAGGGAAAGGGAGACGCAGGATCCGAAGCAGACTCCATGCCCTGAGCCGTCAGCGCAGAGCCTGACGCAGGGCTCAAACTCACACAGCAACCGTGAGATCCTGACCTGAGCTGAAGTGGGATGCTTAACCAACTGAGCCACTCAGGCACTCTGAATAATATCACGTTTAAAAGTCATTTTGAAAAGTATAAATATAAAGAAGTGTAAAATATATGACAGATAAATGCCCCTATGAAAACAAACCCAATTTTTTTTTTTTTTTTTTTTTTTTTTTTTTGTGCTCACCGGTACACTATCTTTTTTTGTAAACCCTAACCCACATAGCCTTTAAATATGTTTGCTGACAGGGGCGCCTGGGTGGCGCAGTCGGTTAAGCGTCCGACTTCAGCCAGGTCACGATCTCGCGGTCCGTGAGTTCGAGCCCCGCGTCAGGCTCTGGGCTGATGGCTCGGAGCCTGGAGCCTGTTTCCGATTCTGTGTCTCCCTCTCTCTCTGCCCCTCCCCCGTTCATGCTCTGTCGCTCTCTGTCCCAAAAATAAATTAAAAAATGTTGAAAAAAAAAATTTAAATATGTTTGCTGACAGGGTGAGGCCTGCTCCCTTTCCCCAAAGTTCATGAGGTGTTTGTCCTGGTTAGCACACTTGTGGGTGCAGGGGCAGCTCATATATTGGCTGCTCCGATAAGGAATTACAGATACCCTCAGGGGTGATTCTTATCTTTTCAGTCCCTGGCATTGGACAAGCAGCCCAGATCTTGCCTCGCTCTCTGGGGGCACCAGTAGATTTGGGCGCCAGGCGCATCCACGGTTCTCTGATAAACTGCGTATTCCTCAGGAACACCTCTTATTGCTTTTCCAATTAGCAAGAAATGGCAGTCTTGAAATTTACAAACCCTAACTCATCAATATGCTTTTGGCACTTTCTAGCCCAAGGACACAAACCTCTACATTTTTGCTGTCCTGAAATATAGTCTGCTGAGATTATGTTTCCTCCTTCCTTTTCTAGGCTGCCCCACACAGGTTAGCACCTTCAGCATCTTACCCTTCCCAGGATTCAAAACCTCCAATGGTTTCCCACTTTCCAGAGAATTAAGTCAAACTCCTGCAGGTCCCATGATGTCTACACATCTCCCTTTCCAGCCCACCCTCTCCTGTGTAGGTAGACCCCACTACCAGTCAGCCTGAAGTGGTTTCTGACTTCTGTAGTACTCCAGGCTTTCCCACCTGCCTATGGCCAAGCCCCGCCCAACCTTCCAGGCATAGTTTAAATGCCATCCCTTTTATGGAGTGATTTCTCCCACCTCTCCACCCTCACTTAGTACTTTCTGCTTCGCATTTTAGGGGGCTATGACTTTCTTCCTGTGGTGTCCAATTTATTTTTGCATTCCCACAATATCAGTACACGATAGCCCCCCCCCCCATAAATACGTGTTAGACAACATGAATGAGTGCAATTTAATCCAAAACATCTTTCGATGGTATTCCATTCAAATACATGTTTATCTAAAGTTAAAGATTCCCTTTTATTTAGACATGGCTATTCGGGGCCATTTCTACTCTTCCAGTTCCCTGGCTGACCCTTTACTGAGGCCTGTGCCTGCTCTTGCTAATTTTCTGCTTTTCTCCATATTAAATTTACAGCTTATATCGAGCCTGCTTGTTTAAATTTTTTTTTTCTGTTCCCACTGTTCTCATGTCCCTTTACAATGTATGCAATTACATGAGCTGCCTTTGAAAGCAAGATTAGATTTTAAATCTTGTGATTAACCTTTCACATTGCGAGATTGCCAGCCCCAAGTTTCTTGTGCGGTTCTCTTGTTTTGCTTTAGATTAATTTCTCTATTTCATCTCTTCTGTTTTGTGTTATTTCGCAACTCGTTTCTTGGCTACATAGGCCCAGCTTGGGAGAATTTCTTGCCTTGCTACATTTTATAGAGTGACTCTTCTGCACAAAATCAAACAAATCTATACATGTTGGAAAGCACTCACCCTAAGTCTGCTGGTTAAGAGTGTCAGTGTAGCTGCTAAAATTGCAAAGTTCTTGTTATTTTGATACTTTGAACACAAGGTCTTTGAGAGAGAAGTTTTGAAAATTTACTGAAAATACGAATTATATATATTTACACATGGACAAATTTTCCTGAAGAGAAAACTACTTAGCTTTAAACTGGAACATCAGATTGGAAGTCTTTTTGAACTGATGAAATACTGAGTTTTCGTCTGTATTTTTGAAACTTTACTTTTATCTGTCTTGTTATTGAAAGAAGAGAAACTGTTTTGAGCTTAGTAGAAGAACACTTGAACTTTTTAGAGCTCAATGGAAAAGTATTTTGCCATTCACCCAACAAAAATGAGAAAAGTGTGTATTTTTTAAAATGCAGCGTATTCCTTCTGGAAATAACCAATGGCTGGTCTTAAAAGTGAGGATTGATATTTTTAAAGTATTTTTTCTTAAGATAATTGCAACAACTTTCAATTATACTCGATTTCCTGGCAGTCAAAATAAAACTAACATGAATAAACAATCAGTATTTAGACCTATAAAAGAGACTCATTTATAGTAATTGGTTATAGTCAACATCCTAGGCATGAAATTAATTCAAGCCCAATCTGAAAACCCTGATAGTGTTAAAATGGATGTTTAATGTGTTATTAGTTAATGATATTTCATCTGAGGACCTTATCAAGTTGCACACTGCAAAGCTCTTGTCATTATTTTTTACTCTCCCAAAGTGACACTTTAATGAAATGTGTCAGCACACCAGTGTTAGGATACGTTTCATTAATGCCCAGCACTTTTGTTCTATGCTTTACATTTGGAAACAGATTTAAGTATTAAGTGCCTCTAATGTCTGCAGCCAGGGAATCCTTTCCGAATTTGTAACAGTGACCAGAACAGACCGCATTACACTCTCCAAATGGTGCAGTTTTGCATTTGAATGTCTGAATTATCCCGGTTTCTTAGAGACGACCACAACACCAACATCTTAAATCCTCAAAATACTGTCCGCTTCATTGAATGCTCGTGATCTAAGCATATGTGTAATTATTCTGTAATTCTCCCCAAAATGTGATTCCTTGGAAATGCATACTAGGTTTCCCCTATTGTAAATCCAATGACTATTTCTTTGTGGCCACTTCTTTAAATACGGTAACAAGCAAGTCTGTGTGTCTGGGTGAACCGCCTTGATAATGATGATTTCTTCCCAAGCTCTCCTTGGGACACCCATCAGGGAAAATATGCCCTGCATTTGTTTAAGGGTAGAGACCATGATCACAAAAAGACCATTTAAGATGGTCTACATTATAACTAGAGGATTTCTTGCCAGAAACGGGCCTGATGTCACTCACAATAGCCTTAGAAATAGTCTTAGATAGTAAGTTAGAATTTGCAAGTGTTACCAGAGCCAGCTGTGGCAATGCGCGGCTGCATATAGATTTTAGAGAAGAATAGAATCCCATGCCCCTTAAAACAGCTTTGGATGTGGTCAACCGTGGAAAATTAAAACATACACTTTAAAAACTGACAGCTGGAAAGAAAGGTGGGGGGGGTGGCGGTGGGATGAAATAGAAGGGTATCTTGGGGTTATAGTTTAACCTTACTTTTAATTTTATAGTTTTGCACATTCTTTGGGGAAACTCATTGGTAGTGACTTTCCCAGGGTACAGTCTTAGTGTGGCAGTGATTTCAAGCCACAAGTGAGATCCCGTGTGTGGAAGTCCTGAGCAAATTGTTAATGCCTCGTTCAGATGTTGCCGGGCTGGTGTTATTACAACCCCTCATTAACTCCTGTGTGAGTTGCTTAATTTGGCCTTTTGGTTTAGCAGAGTGTGGGATTTGTGGGTGTTTACTGGTAAATACAAAAGACCGTGGGGGGGGGGGGGGGGGGGGGGGAAGGAAAGTCAACTTGCAGGGTCATAGTTACGCTGTGGATAATTTGATAATCGCTCCGTAGCAGGTGTTTGCATTGAGTAATTCCCCGTCTTGGCATACGTTTGCAAATTGCTTGGCTTTTACAGCCCATGCCGCTCCCACAGCACCATTCCTAATGGTAGCTTTAAAAATGATTTCAGCATCACGTGAGCTTGGACGTTAGCTGTTTACTAGTCCATTTCGCGTACTTGTTTATTCTTGGTGAGGTTTTGGTTTATTCCTAGAAGTCTAGAATCTGGGAGAAAACGTGACAGAGTAGGAAAATCAGTCTTACTGATCATTGAAAAGAATTGTGGAGTTTGGAAGAAGGGACATTTGTTTTAATCTTTCCAAAAATACACAAGCAACAAGTGAAGAAGTGACAATGTTGGCAACTTTTGTACCTCCGAGGGGGGGTTGCAGCTGCCGGGCAAAAGCAACCCTGAGACAGGAGACTGTCCCCTCCACTTGCCAGGCCCTCACAAGTGGAGCCACGGCCATATTTCTGTTTGTTCTCCTTTAGGGAGGACCAATTTTATGTTGGAAAGTGATTTTATTTTATTTTATTTTATTTTATTTTATTTTATTTTATTTATTTTTTCAAAGGTTTATTTATTTTTGAGAAAGAGTGAGCAGGGGAGGGGCAGAGAGAGAGGGAGACACAGAATCGGAAGCAGGCTCTGCGCTGACAGCAGTGAGCCTGGTGCAGGGCTTAAACTCACAAACCGTGAGATCGTGACCTTAGCTGAAGTCAGACACTCAATTGACTAAGCCACCCATGTGCCCCTGGAAAGTGATTTTAGAAATTAAAAAAAAAATGAAAGCAGTAACTTAAGAACCCAGAATCCACTCTTGCTTAGAGATTTAGATGTCTTCTCAAGAAAAGGCTGATGTGCATAAATGAGCAAGAGATCTCTGAATTCTTCATGTCTGTTTATATCTACTTTATTAAAGTACTGTGCTATATCATTTATTCAGGCATTATTTATTTGCCAATCTAAAGAGAAAGCAAAATTAAAAAGGCTTTTGAGCAATCAAAATAAATGTCCATAAGTCTGCTCACTAACTTTATGACTGAGAGCCCCTTAGTACTCACTCAGAGCCTATTTACTCTTATATTACAAATACTTCTAACAAACATGGATATCTGCTGCCCAGCACACAATAGATTAAAAACAGCATAGCAGATGGGAAACAAATGAGGAGAGGGTCTCAGACATACTGGGAACAGCAAGAAATAATAGCTGACAGCTTGATTGTGAAGGAGGAGACAGAAAATCCATATAAAGCAAACATAAAACTATGAAAGCTTAGCAGTCTGGAGCCATTCAGGTTTTTACAATTACCAACCCCAGAAGGTCTCACTGTATTATAGCACAGACTAGAAACTGATGCTCATAATTATGACTTTGAGTCAAGACAAGATTAAGTGTGATTAAATGTGCCTGTATTTAAAAAGGCACATTTAAGATAATTTCCACTGAAATTGGTTAAAATTAAACTAAAAGTCTTTGTGCTTAAAAAGCTGGCTCTTAGTAGTTTGGAAATTTGTATTTATGTGATTCTTTGTCCGTAATGCCAAATAATTAGTACATAAAAAGCCCTTGTACTTTGAGTTCTGGCATAGCCAAATGTTCTTACTCAAATTGAATTTTATTAGTATAATTCTTTCTATAATGAGACAACTGGTATAGTGATAGGAAAAAAACACTAAAATGAGAACCAGAAGATGGTTTTCTTGGTCCCTGTTCTCCCTCTGAGATGTCAGGTGTTATGGGGAAGGCAGTCACTCTCTGGTGCTTGGTTTTCTCACCTATTCAGTGGGTTCTCAGACTCCATCCAACTTGACAAACTAAGATTTCCTGGAAACAGTAGCTCAAGAAATTATTGGCAATTCTTTTTGTGCTTGACACAGCGCTGAACTGCCTTCCATCTTGCAGGGACTAGAGGGACCAACCTCCACGTCTGTACTCACCAACATCCTGTCATGGTATTTAAAAATGACTGTAGGGGTGCCTGGGTGGCTCAGTCAGTTAACCGTCTGACTTCGGCTCAGGTCATGATCTCACGGTCTGTGAGTTCGAGCCCTGCGTCGGGTTCTGGGCTGACAGCTCAGAGCCTGGAGCCTTCTTCGGATTCTGTATCTCCCTGTCTCTCTGCCCCTCCCCTGCTCATACTCTCTCTCTCTCAAAAATAAATAAGTATGTAAATTTTTTTAAAAAAATGACTGTAAAAGGACATGGAACACTAATCATAATCATAATCATAAGTAAAAGGACTTGGAGCCTAAAATGTTAATGACCTCTATCTCTTAGAGGTGAGACTATAGATTTTTATTTCCTTATTTATGTTTCTCTTTTAACATTTCTAAATATACATATTACTTTTTATAAGAAAAAAAGCATAAAAGCTCTTTTTACAATACAGACACAAAAGAGAAAAGCTTGAGACTCGAGGCTTTCCGAATACTGAGAGAAACTCATTGTTTGAGGCAGAGCACATTTGAAATAGAGGATTGATCATGTTGCTTCCCAGAAGCAGAACACCCACTTTGAGAGACATCTTTGCAACTATTATCCCTGTCACATCCATCTCTCAAAATCAGTGGCAATTTCTCAGATTTGGGAAGTAAAAGTAGCATCTGGCAAACCAGAGCTTTAAACCATTAAAAGCAAAACCCCCAGACAAACAGCTTCTTTTAACCCTGGGCTCCCAACGGCTCCCTGTCTTCTAGAGTATTATGGCAAAATGTCCTCTTTGCCAGGAACAATCTCATTATGATTTGTCAGATGCTAACTGATAAGGAAGGAGTATTGTTCTAGACTCTGAATCTCTGGCTGTGTTCCCTAGGATCATCTCCTTATACAATTGTTAGAAAATCTGCAGCCGACCAGAAACCTGCATAAAAAATATCGGAGAAATAGAGAAGGATCCAGGAGGCTGAGGAGGCTGTGAATGTTTAATGTCCCAGGAAACTGGCTGCCAGGACACTGCCAGCAACTTGGGAACGAGTCGACTGTGGCTCAGGAAAATGGGCCTGGCCTGGACAGCCCCGACCTGGCAACAGCTTGTGGAGAGTAAATCCTCTCACTGAAGGTTTTGCTTAATCTGAATAAATTCAATTTCAAAATCTGCCCTTGATCTAAGCCCCTTAAGCTTCTGGGGAGGACTGAGGGCCTTCAGGGTCAATGCCAATAACAAAAGATAGGAAAAAATCCACCTTTCCTCATATCTCATTGCTGCATTCTATAAACTGTTAACTCACTGCAGAAAATGTTCCTTTCAATAAAGTTGTCTTTGGAAAACCCTCCTCCCTTTGTTACCGAACGAGGCTGGAACGCTGGCGGAAAAACCAAGCCGCACTCGGAGATCTTGGTGGATAGGAGATTTATTTAACACCGATGGGCTCAGAGGAGACCGTTTCTCCAAAGCTTTGAGCTCCGAATGAAGGGGGGAAGTGTAATTTATAGTCGTCAGCTTCCCTATCTGTGGTGGGTTTTCGCGTGTGTGGCAAACAGGGCAAGAAGAACCCGGAAGAGGGGTCTCCAAGCTAGAGACCAGAGCTTGTTTTAGCCCCGTCGGCCATCTTATGGTGTAAAACTTTATTCATTTTCCCAACGCCTTGATTTTAAAGATGACATTCAGTGCTTTATTTTTAGATGTTCAACATGTCTTGTAGAAGGAATACTGGGCAGAATGTGAGGAGGCCTGGGTTATAACACTGAACGTGCCACTGTAGGCAGTGGGATTTTGGCAGAGCAACTGGTCTGGACTTCAGTGTTACCATCAGGGCCCTGAGGTGGTTGGGCTAGACATTTTCCTTCTAACTGTAGTCTTTTCAGTACTTGTCCTTAGAAGTGTATTCCCTGGAGGGGGGCTAGGGGTGTGGAATGATTACAATCAAACAAGCTTGGTAAAGACCACATCCTGCTTGGAGATTCACAGTGTCCATTAGCATATTAAAGGCTCTGAGAGGTCCTGTAGTAAAGAAACTTCACAAAAATACAGTATGTTGAGTTCAAGCCTCACGTTGGGAGCTAACAGCTTGGAGCCTGCTTGGGATTCTCTCTCTTCCTCTCTCTCTGCCCCTCTCCCTGCAAAATACATAAATAAACTTAAAAAAACTATATTCAACTCAGTATTTCCGAAACTTCCTTACTAAACCACAAAGTCCTTTGTCTGGTAATTGCTTTTGTGGAACAAGAGTCCCACTCTGACAATGACATCAATGAATCCTGTGTTTGGTCTTCATTTTAGCAGTTACATGATTATACATGCAGAGGGTGTGATTTTTTTTTTTTTTTTTTTTTTTTTTTTTTTTTTTTTTACATTGCTGCAAGCTTAAGGTTGGGAGAATAATTTAATCATTGGTAGAGGGAGTTAGGATCCAAAATGACTCAGCAGTTGCATTAGCTTCCTGTGGCCACTGTAACAAATTACCACAAATTTGGTGGTTTTAAACAGTAGAAAAGTGTTTCTTCATAGATATTGTATTGCTATTGTGTAACTATCTGTACAAATGTAATATGATGCAGAGTTATAACCCAAATTCCTATGTGCCGTATAAGGCCCCTTGCCACAGGCCATATAAGCAGTATTATGTAGTGGTGAATGTAGTATGAATTCAATTCTTGTAAGCCTCCATTTTCCCATCTGTAAAATGGAGATAATTAAAGTACCTGTCTTGTAGAGGGTTGTTGTGAGGATTAAATGAGATAAAGCTTAAATGAGATAAAGCTTGTGGCAAGAATTTAGCACAATGCCTGGCTAATAGTAAATACTTAATCTCTCTTGGCCATTATGGTTATGATTATAATTAACAGCATGGGAGTGTATTTGGTGAGACCTCCAGAGGAGTCCGAACACTGATAGAGGCTCTGGGAAAGGCTGTCTCTGAGGGAAAAGAGATCTGTCGTCAGGTATCTGAAGCATCGCATAAGGAAGAGCAAGCAGGCTTGTTCTGTGTGGCTCCAGCGGACTGACTCAGTCTATTTGTAGAAGGTTCAGAGGGAGAGATTTCAGCTCAGCAGGAATGTCTGACGAGGATACTTCCAGAAGTGAGTTTCCCATCATAGGAAGAGTTCAAACAGCCTGGGCAGCTGATTGTCAGGAATACTGTAGAGACTGCTCAGCTCCGAATGAGCTTCTACGAGGACATGGCTCAAGGCGAGGTTCTGTGACTCTCCTTTCTTAGCATCTGTTCTCAAGTTTCTTAAGTAAAAAGGTGACTTTTTTTTTGTTAATGTCTTGATATTAGCCAGGATTGTCACTGTTGTTTTCCACAAGATAGAAATCCAGTTTATATTGGATTAAACGGGGGGAGGGGGAAGAAATTACTAGTTTATCACCCCTGACTAAAAAACTTAGAGCAATACTAGCTTTGGGTCACTCGACACAGGAATTTAAACATTGTCCTTAGGATTCATCTCTTTCTTTCCCATTCTCTGTTCCGCCTTTCCTCTGTGTTGACTCCATTCTTGACCCGGCTTTGCAATGACACCAGGCTTCCACTTAACTTCTCAGCGGTTCAGCCAGGTTCCAGAATATTTTGGAATTGATTTTCAAGGTTGTCTGGCATCCTTGTAGCACAGAAAATTTTTTTCAAATGTGGACAATCCAGTATTGAACTATAATTGGCCGGGCTTAGGTCACATGCCTATCTCTGAACCAAACCCTGTGACCAAGGATTTGAAATGCTGCGACTGACCAGCCTGGGGCACATGTTTATGCCCAAGGCCCTGTGGCTTAATAGTAATAGGAGTGAGTTTTCCTAAGCACAGTGAGGAGCATTTCCAGAAGGTGTGGGAATGAACGACAGATAGATAAAAGCAATAAGTGTCCACTAAGGCCACATATAGGACCTAGTGGCAAATAATGAATAGAACCTTTCTTCCACCTGGCTGATTGCTGGTTTGTTGTTCTGGCTGGCTCACTGTCCCCTAAGCAGAGTCTAGTTAGAAAGAGGCTGAGATTCAACCAGAGACCATCTTAACATTGCCTGGGGCTGCCCTGCTTCTATGGTCCATGGGCCCTAGAGCTCCTGAGCGTACAATGTATTATCCAACCTGGGGCAGTGTGAGAGTAAAAAGGCTGCTATGAATAATTATGCCAGGACAATAGGCAGAAGCCAGACTGTCCTAATTATCCTATTGTGAATAAACCCAGTGCAATTCCACTCAATTCAGCCGGTATTGACAGAGCCCTTACTGTGCTGTCTCTGGGGCAGTGAGATGAAATGACAGCAATTTGGAGTGCTCTGATGTCCATGCCCGCCTTAGCAGCTCCACACTCCCTCTCTCCTTCCCCAGCTCATCAAAGCCTGTTTGCTGGCAGAAGTATACCGGTCTATCTTGTTCCTCAGCATTAGAATGAGCAACCTCTGTGCTAACGCCCTCAGAGACATAAATTTAAAGCCTGTTCTTTTGTTCTGGAAAGCTGGTTCAGGCTAAGGAATTCAAAGCATGAGTGAGTAGTTGGGTGTGGTAAGTTTGAGACAGTGTCCTTCCCTGGCCCTTAAGATCACACCCCAGTTTCCCCAATCATTTATTAAAGAGACTGTCCTGGGTGTCTGGGTGACTCAGTCAGTTGAGCGTCCAACTTTGGCTTAGGTCATGATCTCATGGTTCATGGGTTCGAGCCCTGCATCAGGCTCTGTGCTGACAGCTCAGAGTCTGGAGCCTGCTTCGGATTCTGTGTCCCCTTCTCTCTCTCTGCCCCTGCCCTGCTCTCTCTCTCTCAAAAATAAAATAAACATTAAATCATCTTTAAAAAATACAGAGACCATCCTTTCCCCAGTGAGTGTTCTTGGCTCCCTCGTCAAATATTAGTTGACCATGTATGCAAGGGTTTATTTCTGGGCTCTCTGTTCTGTTCTGTTGGTCTGTGTGTCTGTTTCTGTGCCAGTCCCATACTGTGTTGATTACTATAGCTTTTTAATATAGTTTGAAACCAGGAAGTGTGATGCCTCCATCTTTTTCTTTCTTGAGATTGCTTTGGCTTTTGAGGTTCCATAGGGATTTTAGGATTGTTTTTTTCTTTTTCTGTGAAAAATGCCATAGGAGTTTGGATAAGGATTACATTGAATCTGTAAATCACTTTGAGTAGTATGGACATTTAATAATATTAATTTTTCTAATTCACGAACACAGGGCCTTTCCATTTCTTCAAGTCTTCTTCAATCTCTTTCATCAAAGTCTTATACATAGTTTTCAATGTTTATATCTTTTACCACTTTGGTTCAATTAATTCCTAAGTATTTTATTCTTTTGATGCAATCATAAGTGGGATTTTTTTTCTTAATTTCTTTGTTGGTTGGTTTATTGTTAGTGTCTAGAAATACAACTGATTTTTATATGTTGATTTTGTATTCTGCAACTTCATCTAATTTGTTTATTCTAACAAATTTTTAGTGGAATCTTTAGGACTTTCTATATGAAAGAGCATGTTATCTGCAAACAGAGGCAACTTCCTTTCCAAATTTTATGCCTTTTATTTCTTTTTCTTGCCTAAGTGCTCTGGATAACACTGCTAATACTGCACTGAATAGAATTGGTAAGGGTGGGCACCCTTGTCTTTTTCCTGATCTTAGAAGAAAAGCTTTCTTTCAATCTTTCACTGTTAAATAAGATGTTAGCTGTGGACTTGTCATATATAACCTTTATTATGTTGAGGTACATTTCTTCTACACTTAAATGTTGAGAGTTTTTATCATGAACGGATATTGAATTTTATCAAATGCTTTTTCTGCATCAATTGAGATAATAATAATATGATTTTTATCCCTCATTCTGTTAATGTGATGTATCACATTTATTGCTTTGCATATGTTGAACCATCCTTGCATCCATCCCAGGGATCCACATACAAGTGAATAAAATTGGACCCTTATCTTACACCATACACAACACTTAACTTGAAATTAATTAAAGATTTAAATGTAATACCTGAAATCATAAAACTCTTAGAAGAAACCATAGGGAAAAAGCTCCTTGACATTAGTCTTGGCAGTGATTTTTGGGATATGACACCAAAAGCACAGGCATCAAAAGCAAAAATAAACATCAAACCAAAAAGCTTCTGTATAGCAAAAGAACTAATCAACAAAATAAGAGGCAACCTAGAGAATAGGAGAAAATATTTATAAACTGCAGATCTGATAAGGGTTATTATATAAAATATATAAAAATTCATACAGTTCAATAACAAAAAACAAATGATTCAATTAAAAAGCGGGCAGGGGTGCTTTGGGTGGCTTAGTCAGTTAAGCATCCGACTTCAACTCAGGTCATGATCTCACAGTTCATAGCTTTGAGCCCCACATTGGGTTCTGTGCTGACAGCTCAGAGACTGGAACCTACTTTGGATTCTGTGTCTCCCTCTCTGTCCCTCCCCTGATCATGCTCTGTCTCTCTCTCTCTCTCTCTCTCTCTCAAAAATAAATATACGTTTAAAAAATTTTTTTAAATAAAAAATAGAATAAAATAAAATACAACAAAAAGTGGGCAAAGGGCCTGAATAGCCATTTTTCCAAAAGAAAAACATATAGATGGCCAATAGGTACATGAAAAAATGCTCACCATTACTAATTATCAGGAAAATGCAAATTACAACCACAATGAGATATCACTTCACACTGGTTAGGGTGACTGTTATCAAAAAGACAAAAGGTAATAACAAGTGTTGGTGAGGATATGAAGAAAAGGGAACCCATTATACATTATTTGTTGGGAAGCAAATTGGTACAGCCAATTTGGAAAACAGTATAGAATATCTTCAAGAAATTAAAAATAGAATTACCATACGATCCAGCAATTTCACTTCTGGTTATATATTCAAGGGAGATGAAATCAGTCTCACGAAGAGATATTTTTATTCCCATGTTCATTGCAGCATTATTCACAGTAGCCAAGATATGGAAACAACCTGTGTTTGTTAGCAGATGAATGCATAAAGAAAATGTGATACATAACACTCAAAAAACAAATAATCCAATGAAGAAATATGCAGAAGACATGAAGAGACATTTCTCCAAAGAAGACATCCAGACGGCCAACAGACACATGAAACAATGCTCAACGTCACTCATCATCAGGGAAATACAGATCAAAGCCACACTGAGATACCATCTCACACTGGTCAGAGTGGCTAAAATGAACAAATCAGGAGACTATAAATGCTGGTGAGGTTGTGGAGAAATGGGAACCCTCTTGCACTGTTGGTGGGAATGCAAACTGGTGCAGCCGCTCTGGAAAACAGTGTGGAGGAGATTTCTCAAAAAATTAAAAATAGAACTACCTTATGGCCCTGCAATAGCACTGCTAGGAATTTACCCAAGGGATACAGGAATGCTTATGCCTAAGGGCACTTGTACCCCAATGTT
Organism: Panthera uncia; assembly: GCF_023721935.1. NCBI lineage: Eukaryota > Metazoa > Chordata > Mammalia > Carnivora > Felidae > Panthera > Panthera uncia. The sequence continues at coordinate 37,677,650 of NC_064808.1, read as the reverse complement.
TATAGCAGCACTTTCAACAATAGCCAAATTATGGGAAAGAGCTTAAATGTCCATCAACTGATGAATGGATAAAGAAGATGTGGTTTATATATACAATGGAATACTACTTGGCAATGAGAAGCCATGAAATCTGGCCATTTGCAGCAATGTGGATGAAACTGGAGGGTGTTATGCTGAGTGAAGTAAGTCAGTCAGAGAAAGATACCATATGTTTTCACTCATATGTGGATCTTGAGAAACTTAACAGAAGACCATGGGGGAGAGGAAGGGGGAAAAAAGTTACAGAGAGGGAGGGAGGCAAGCCATTAGAGACTCTTAAATACGTAGAACAAACTGAGGGTTAATGGGGGGTGGGGGAGAGGGGAAAGTGGGTGATAGGCATTGAGAAGAGCATTTGTTGGGATGAGCAGTAGGTGTTGTATGGAAACCAATTTGACAATAGATTATATTTAAAGAAAGAAGAAAATGTGATATATACATAATGAAATATTGTTCAATCATAGAAAAGAAGGAAATTTTGCCATTTAGGACAACATGGATGAAACTGGAGAGTAGTATTCTAAGTGAAATAAGCCAGACACAGAAAGAGAAATACTGTATGATCTCATTTATATGTGGAATTAAAAAAAAAAATGAACTCAGAACCAGAGGATGGAGTAGTTAGTCGCCAGCGGTTGAGTGGTGGGGGAAATGGGGAGGTATTTGTCAAAGGATGTAAACTTCCAGTTATAAGATGAATAAGTTCTAGGGATCCAATGTACCTCATGGTGACAATAGTTAATAATAATGTATCGCTAAGAGAGTAAATCTTAAGTGTTCCCATCACACATACACATGCACACACACGCATACACATTCAAATGGTACTATGAGAGGTGATGGATGCGTTAATTAACTTAGTTGTGGAAATCATTCATAATGTATACATATTAAATCATATTGTACACCTTAAATATACACAATTTTATTTGTCAACTATACCTCAATAAACCTGGGAGAAAAATTATATCCCAGGAGGGCTGAGTATATAACCTTTGGAAAATAGTTCCTTTCTACATGGACTCAAATCTGGGAGTGCTCCTGATGGTCAGCTGTGAGCCCTCTTTTTCTGTCCACAGTTTCAGAAGACATCAGCAGGCCAACCACTCAGGTGACTTTTAGAATGTATCTAACCAAGAAGAGGTGAGTATTGCACAGGAGAGTAACTTAAAGCCAGCCATTACTTGGGTTACATCTTATTTCTGCTAATGAGCTCTGTCATCTTGGGTTAGATGCTCTCTGAATCTCTAAGTTACCATCTGTAAAACAGGGATACTCATACCTCCTTTAGAGTATCATAGTGATGATTAGATAATGCAGTATACTTTTATAAGATAACACATTTAAAAAAGCATACATAAAGTACTTGCACGGTAAGTTTTATTTAGAGAGATGTTATGTAAATGGAGGATAGGAAACAATATCAGTGATGGGTAAAACACCATGCCTAAGAAGGGTACAAAACTGAGAGTCAGATCAAGTTCTCTGCCAGTGATTTGTTTTATGACCTTACTTTGACTCTGAGTCTTGGTTTCCCCATTTATAACATGATTGCTAATATACTATTAAGAATTTAAAATTTGTTTTTCAATTTGTTTTTATGTCCAGCAGATTCCATGGCGAACAAGGCCAAGGGAAGCAGGGTTAGATTTCTGTCCTCAACTACACCAAACTTGTTTCCAAGATTGTTGTGATTTCTCTCATCATTTACATTCCTCTGGTTAAGGCTTATGCTCTGCCTGACTCTCTGGTCACATGGGGCTATCTCTCAGCTTCTCTTTATTCTAGGTTCCTCATTGAGGAGGAATCATTTCCAGGAACAGATACTAGAATTGGTGGGGAAACTAATGGCTTTTATCCAGAACCATGAATAATGGGCTGATAGATACACTTCTCCCTGTGCCTTTCTGCACAGGGCACAGATTGGCTACAGGATGGAGAGGCAAATCTAGCCTACAGATGTAAAATTTTTGGTCTGGCATGGTGCTTTTTATATTTTAAATAGTATGGCATTAGGTGAAGCACATACTCTCCCAATTTATTGTGGCACTGCCGTATCAGTGTTTTGTATCAGTCCAGTCCACACATCTCTATACCTGCTTGGCCACTGTAGGCAATGGAAGTTCATGACCCATCGTGCTTTAGACGTAGATGTGCTCATCTATTCTAGTGCTCATCTAGAATATTGGAATATTCTAACTCCAGTCTAATCACAAATAAAATATGATGCTGCAGAAGATGGATGGTAGGACAGCTCTGTGGATCATTTGTGTTTCTACTATGGTTCCAGTGTCACAGGCTCCAACTATATTTTATTTATTTTCTCCCTTAGGTAGAGGATCCTGGACTGGATAGAAAGTATTCTTTTTCTCCTTACATTAGCTCCTGCCTATTTAGAGTTGTATTCCCCTAAACTTCCTCTCTTAATTTCTATGACAAAGCATTTGTATATTCTAAGACCCATTTCTCATTACTGTTTTTCTCTGTATAAGAAGCAATTTCTCCTTCTAGACTATCAGCTCCTTGATTAAAGCCTAATACCGTGCTATCATGTCCAACAGAGGGCAAAGACACACAGGAGGCACTCAATAACTGTTTGGTGGATGACTGAACATATAATTTGAAACGGGAGGGGAGGATTGTGTTGCAGTTTTAAAAAATAATACATTTTTTACAAAAAAGGCTTAGAAAACACAGAGATGAATAGAAAAAATAAGTTGTCTATACTCCCGTTGTTGACATTGTAAATACTTCAATATCTTTTTTTTGTTGTTTAAGACATATTTAGACAACATATTGCACCATGACATTGAAATAATACTGGAATCCAAGTGTGCATCATGCTTTATTTTTGCTCCTTGTTATGTATTGTGAGCATTTTCCCAGTCATTAAGTACTATTCCAAAATACTATTTTGATTGGCTACAGAGTATCTCAGTGATGACTAGAAATAATGTACTCATGGGCATTGGACTGGTGTTGATAATGGGCTACTGCAAACACTACTTTGATGGACTTCCTTTTACAAAAGATAGGATATATATTTTGATACATTCTTAGAAGTAAAATTATTATGCCAAAAGTTATGAATGTTTTTGAGGCTTTTGATACACATGTCTACAGTACTCTTTTATTTTCTCCATACTTGTCCCAAGCAATAATTTTTCAGATAGCACTGTATTTACGATAGTGGTAAAGGAAAGGACCAATTTATGAGCAGCAGTAGCAGCAGCAATAATAATTACAAGAAAGATAGTAATAATGGCATCTCTGTAAGTTACAGTTTAGAAAGCACTTCTCACTTGTCTCCTTTTGTACTTAAGACTTATTTCCTTTTGTACTCAAGGAGATATTATTTCCATTTTACAAACGAAAGAACTAAAGCTTGAGAAGATTAAATGGTTTGTTCAAGGTCTTACACCTCAGCAGGAGTGTTACACGTCCTTTTGACCACAGCAAGAGGGCTAGATACAAAAATGAACAGCAGGGTAAATTTTGAAGGTTCTCATCACAAGACAAAATTTTGTCTCTGTGGGTAACCATGGATGTTAACTATATTTATTGTGGTGATCATTTCACAGTATGTGCAAAATAGTGAGTCATTATGCTTATACGTGTGAAATTACTATAATGTTATAATAACATGTCAATTCTATCTCAATTAAAAAAGAATAGGAGATGGTGAAATGGAAGGACAAATACAATGCATGTGATAAAAACAAGCTTTGAAGATTGGAAATATAACCTCAAAGGAGAGAGTGGAATATTTTGTGAGAAAAAAACTATTGGAGCTGGAGGTATAAATGAAAATTTCAGGAACATTTCATAAAGAGTGGTTCCTTAAGCTCTTATACTTCAGAAATACTTTCCTAAAATACTCTGATCAGCTTGTACGTCTATGGGCCCCCAAATGTTTATGGTTGGAGATAATGAATATTCTGGGCTGGAGATGATTTTATCAGAGAGGGAAGGATATTTAGAACTTGTTTTAAATGCCCAGACAATGTCGGTGCTGGAAGGGACTTCAGAGATCATCTTCTCTAACTCTGTCATACAAACCACATCTCATAGAGGAGAATTAACTCATTCAAGATCCCACAGAGCTTCCATGTCATGCTTGAGGCCAAACCTGAGAAATGCAGTAGGATCTGAACAGAGTACAGAGAAGAAACCAGTTTAAAATAAAGCAAAACAAATTTAAAGTTCTGGACCAAAGGAGGTCTTAATTCATTTAGCATAGTATGCGTATTCCTGTTGTTTCACATTTAAATGCAGTTCCAGTTCACACATAAAGCAAAGAAACATTTATGTAACTCAGTCAAGTAAGCTTTTCTGTTTTCTTTATTTGTGTTCTTACATTTTGTCTGTTTGTTTGTTTGTTTTTACCTTTCACTAAGTACTTTTATTTAATAGGATCATATGAGTCATACAAATAAGAAAGTAGAATCATGCAGTATAAGGCACCTTAGTAAAGTGTAACTAACCAGACCTGTTGATTTTCAAAATCACTTGGGGGACTTTTGAATATGCAGATTCGCGGAGCCCCTTCCCAGAGAGTCTATTCAGTAGATCAGATGAACTTCACTACATCCTTCCAAACTTGCTTAAAAACAAGGAGTATGCAAGCATTTTCAGTTTTAACTGAATCCCGGCAAGTAAGACTGAATTCTCAAGAAGTCTTAAGATACAACACAGAAAGATTTTTTTGACATGTTAAAGCCAAGTGATCATTCCTGCTTAAAAACTAAATTGGGGCAGTAACTTCTCAATGTCTGTTCAAAATGACCCTATACTGAGAAATGCCTGAAAAAGTAAGTTAGGGAGGCAGTAATAGTCAATAAATGGATTTTCTGTTGTGTAAATGTTTATACAGATGTTGTAAGTGAGACTTTTCAAAAAAAAACCCATAGGTTGCTGACAGGGGCCAACTTTGCATATGTGTGTTAACAGGAGAATGTGCTGTGTTTCAAATGAATGGGGAAGCGGGTCTAAATGACTTTCAGATTAGCTGGAACAGATGGAAGGGTCACAGTTGAACAACTTGACACACCAGCATAAAGGCAACGTTGAAGTGGAGTTCATTGCCTCTGACAGATACTGTCAATCAACCCAGGCGCTCTCAGTTAACCAACAGCCTGGATCTTCAAAGATTTAAAAAAGAATTTCTTAAAAAAAAAAGTATTTTGAGGCAAGAACTGGAGTTGATCTGATTTTTGTGGGCTTTTTGTGTGCGTGTGTGTGTGTCTTTTTTAAGAAACAGAATAACAGATTATGTATGGACATTTTTGAAACGAATGGGCTATTAACTTGGCATTTAGGAGCTTTCACTAATAAATCGTTTTGTAAATTTAGTCTACATGATGGCTTCTGAGGGTTCTATCATCACACTAATTAGAACACAGTATAGAATACCAGAATAAAAGAAATGTAATTTTTAAAAACTATTCAACTTCAGTCTTGATCACCTTTTATCAGAACAATATATGCAAGCAAGGATTAGAATGTATTATATTTAGGTCATTCTTCTTCTAGGTCTAACTTTGTAACTTAATATGTGTTCTTTTGCATGTGGCCCAAAGAGTCAAAAATAATTAACCGGATGGTCTTTGTTGTGAGCTACTCCCCAAGACTAAGATGGAGCATGGGTGGTAGTCTTGCCCCCTTCAGGCCACTAGGGGACCCTCGCGGAGTCGAAGGCCCTTCCAGACCATCAGCCTTACGTGGGTATTCTGCAGATAGCTACCATTCTCTTTTCTGCCTCAACACAGCAGATTAATCCAAATAAACACACTGGTCCCTACATGCTTCTGTGCATGTTGTTAGAAGGTTGGGGTCCTAGAAAGTTCAGCAAGGAATTGCACTTCTCCCTCAGGGAGGGACTCTGATCTTGATCACTGGCTGACTGTAGGCCCTAATAGTCTGAGAGTACCCATGGGTAGTATAGAGGTGATGCCAATTATTAGAAGATTGCTGATGGTATTTCAATGGAAATGGTGGTGTTTTATATCCTAAAGACATTTTCGTAGGACCGTGGACTGTGGCCCAAAGCTTTGAAGGTTGGAAAACCATGCCCTTAACTCTGTGTTTACCCATGTCACAGCATCACCATTTCCCCCATCTTAGAAAACCTAGCTCCCTCACAGTTTATAAGAGGAAGCCCAAAGAGCTGTGTGAATCCAGCCTGGTCACAAGTACTTAGACTGATGTAGATACCTGGCCTAAGATTAGCCATTTAGGGTTTCTCTCCTGCAAGTTTGAAATTTAGGTGGAGATTGAGCCAGTAGTCAGTGCTGGTCATTGGAGCTGCAGGCACATGGGATTTGGGGAGAATATAAACTAAACGCTTGACAGAGGAAACTAATGTATAGAGAAAGAGTAGATGAGATATGGACAAAGAAGCCAAGGTAGAAATCCACATGGCTTCAGGTAAGGGGAAAGAGTGGATATTTTTTCTGTTCTCATAAGACCCTGCTATACTTCAGCAGCTTGGTTATGGGAAACTCCCCTTTATCCTCACACTAAACTCACTTTTACTTAAACTAATTTGGTGGTGTTTCTGTTCTTTACAAGCAACTACTGTGGCTAGAGCACTATGAAATTTCCGTGTTTTAATTTAATTTAAAACATTTATTGAGCACCTACTATGTAACTGGCATTGTGGATACAATAATGAATGAAAAAGGCAGGGGAGACCCTCTGTAGGGGTTTACAGTTCATGTCCACGTCTTGTATTTCCCTTCGCTGCCTCCTTCACCTCCTCCAAGCCACTCATGGAGCATCTGCTGATGAGCACAGGGAAATAAGCTCCAGTCTCCCTCTTCTCCCATCTTTCTTCCCTTTTCCCTTTGTTTCTTTGGTAAATTGCCCTTTAGGTGTCAACATGCACTTGATGTGAGCCACTATAAGGTGGACTTTTTTCTCTTTGTTCTCTGCCTTCCCATCTTACAACCTCCTTCTCCATGTCTAGTTTTCTAGATCCCTGCTGAGGAATAACTGTGCATTAAGAGGAGGGAAAAATGAGGCACCTGGGTGGCTCAGTCAGTTGAGCATCTGACTTGGGCTCAGGTCATGATCTCATGGTCCCTGAGTTCGAGCCCCATGTCGGGCTCTGTGCTGACAGCTCAGAACCTGGAGCCTGCTTCAGACTCTGTCTCCATCTCTCTCTGCCCCTCCCCTACTTGTGCTCTGTCTCTCTCTCAAAAATAAATAAACATTAAAAAAAAAAAAAAGAATCTGCAATTAGGGCAGGTCCTCGTAGAACAGCTCTGTCTATGATTCATGTGGTATCAGTGGGGGTAACTTAGCTCAGAACTGGAAGATTCCTTTTCAAATGGCTCGTTTGCTTGGCTGGCAAGTTGATGCTGGTTGTCAGGTGGGAGTGCATCTGGGGCTATAGGCTGGAGCCGTCCGTGTTCCTCGGCATGGGCCTATCTGCTAACTGCTTCAACTTCCTTACAACATGGAGTTGGGTTCCAAGAGCAAGTATCCCAAGAGGACAAGACACTTTTACAACCTAGCCTTGGAATTCACATAGTGTCATTTCCATAGTACAGTATTGGTAAGAGCAGTCACCAAGACCCACCCATACTGAGGGGGAGAGGACATAGATTTCACCTTTCAACTGAAAACAGCAAGGTTCTAGAAGAGTATATGGTATAGGAGATGTTACCATGTCCCTCTTTGGAAAATACAGTCTCAGTATCTCAGCCACTATATCTCACCTAGATAAATATGCATCTAATTGGGCCCCATTTTAAGCAGAGCTCATCCAAGAAAACAGAAGGCCCCCCAAACTAGTGCAAGTTAAAGGGAGATTATAAGAAGGAGGCAAGGAAATCTCACAGTAACAAAATATAGGAAGTACAGCTCAGCCCCAGAGGAACTGGAAATTGATCAGATAGCTGTCTTTCTATCTCCTTCTCCTTTAGGAGATACATGATCTCTGACACAACTTCTCCCTGGGCATTTGGTTCAAAATCCCACAGACTGCATTGTCAGCATTCATGTGGTTGGAGATGGATGCCCAGCAAACTCCGTATAAACTTGTCACACAAGCCCACAATTCTCTAATGTCTCCGTGTCTCTTGGTCAAAATATAGAAATGATTCAGCCTAATCTATGGATTGATGCCCTGGTTCAGATGTCGAGCCAGCCCCATTCCCATCAGCTGTGGCACGGGAGGGATGTCACATTATATATGAACTTGACTTCCCGGCAGGGGTGTGGAAAGTGACACTGCCAAAGAAAGAAACATGGTGGTGAGGTGTGAAGAGTTAGGGAATGAAGTGGTTAAGATCGCCATATTTTGTGAGGATTATGTTATCTGATATAAGTAGGGTTTTTGTGAGAGCAGTCATATAATAATGGCATATTTTAGGGGTAGATAATGCTCAGTAAATATTTGGTATTTTTGGTTTGTATTAGGGAACCATTGTCCAAACATTGTCACTCCACTATCTTTTCCTCGAAGAATAAATACATCTGTGTTTTAGACACTCTGACTGAGACAGTACATGCAATATTTTGGGACAAAATTATACTTGGAATCAATGCTGAATGATTGCCATAAAAAACAGTTCGGTATTCGTACTGAAAACAACTGCAAAGGTAGAAAAGATAATTAATAAAGGCATGCACACTCTCTTGTCTGGAGTATGCTCATGGTAAAAGAAAATCCTTAATAAAGTAAATAGTAGAAGTTATATTGATAAGAAGTTTAATTCACAGGAGAGAATCGATAGAACTTTTATGGGTCAACTAATGAAGTATCAAAAATATATAAAGCCAAAATTGTGTGAAATATAAAGAGAAATCGACAGAGACAAAATTATTGTGAAAGATGATATCATTATCCAATATCAAGTAGACAAAAAGGACAGTTTGCAGAATGTAATTAGAAAAATGTATATAACAGAGCTTTTTAAGCAGTCATGGATCACTCATATAAAACATTGAAAATATATTAGTCCACAAAGAAAGCCTCAGCATGTTCTAAGAACATTAAATGCCCTCTGTAATTGAAACAAAATTTAAGTATACAATTTAAAATACTCTTCTGAGGGTGCATGGGTGGCTCAGTTGTTAAGCATCCGGCTTCGGCTCAGGTCATGATCATGCTGTTCATGGGTTCGAGCTCTGTGTCAAGCTCTGTGCTGACAACTCAGAGCCTGGAACCTGCTTCAGATACAGTGTCTCCCCCTCTCTCTGTCCCTCTCCCACTCACGCTGTCTCTCTCTCTCTCTCTCTTTCTCTTTCTCTCTCTCAAAAATAAATAAACATAAAAAATAAAATAAAATAAAATACTCTTCTAAACAACCAGTGGGTGAAAGAAAAAAAAAATCAAAACTTTAACAATTGTTTAGGAAGTGGCATAAGTGAAAACACTGAATATCAGATACTATCAGATGCAGAAAAGCTGTATCTGCAGCAACACTGATGAGCTTAGAGGTATCAGCTTTTAAATATAACTAATAATTAAATGGAACATTATGTTTAAGAATAAATGAAAGATTGGGGCACCTGGCTGTCTCAGTTGGTTAAGAATCTGACTTCGGCTCAGGTCGTGATCTCACAGTTCATGGGTTCGAACCCTGCATCAGGTTCTGTGCTAGCAACTCAGAGCCTGGAGACTTCTTTGGATTCTGTGTCTCCTTCTCTCCCTGCCCCTTCCCAACTCACACTCTGTCTCTCTCTGTCTCTCAAAAATAAATAAACATTAAAAAAATTATATTAAGAAAATAAGTGAAAGATTATATACACAACAGAATTGCTCTCACAAAAACTTGTATGTGAATATTCATAGTAGCAATATTCATAATTGCTTAAAAAATGGTAACAATCCAAAAGTCCATCAATTGATGTATGAATAAATAAAATGTGGTATATTCACATAATGGAATATTACTTGGTCAGGAAAAGAATGAAGTACTAAATACATGTTACAATGTGGATGAGCCTTGAAAATATTATGCTGAGTGAAAGACGCAAGACACAAAGGGTCATATGTTGGATGATTCCATTTATAGGAAATGTACAAAAAGATAAGCCTATAGAGACGGATAGTATAGTAATGGTTGCTAGGGGCTGGGGCAGTGAGGAATGCAGAGTGACTAATAGGTATGAGGTTTCTTTTGGGAATGATAAAAAATTTCTAGAATTAGATAGAAGTGATGGTTGCACAGCATCATGAATATAGTAAAAATCACTGAATTCTTCACTTTAAAAGGGTAAATTTTCAGAGTACAGGTCTTCTACTTTCTTTGTTAAGTTTATTCCTAGGTATTTTATTCTTTCTGATGCAGTCGTAATTAGGATTGTTTTCTTAATTTCTCTTTCTGCTAGTTTATTATTAGTATATAAAAATGCAACAGCTTTCTATATATGGATTTTGTATCCTGCGACCTTACTGAATTCATTTATCGGTTCTAGCAGTTTTTTGGTAGAGTTTTGGGTTTTCTGTATACAGTATCATGTGATCTGCAAATAATGAAAGTTTTATCTCTTCCTTACCGATTTGAATGCCTTTATTTCTCCTCCTCCTCCTTGTCTGATTGCTGTGGCTAGGACTTCCAGTACTATGTTGAATAAGAGTGGTAAGAGGGGACATCCTTATCTTGGTCCTTATCTTTCAGTTTTTCCCTATTGAGCATGATGTTGGCAGCAGGTTTTTCAGATATGGCCTTTATTATGTTGAGGATGTTTCCTCTAAACCTACTTTGTTGAGAGTTTTTATCATGAATGGATGTTGTACGTTGTCAAATGCTTTTTCTGAATCTATTGTGATAACCATATGGTTTTTATCCTGTTTCTTGTTAATATGGTGTATCACTTTGATTGATTTGTGAATATTGAACCACCCTTACAACCCTGGAATAAATTGCACTTGGTCACGGTGAGTGATTTTTAAATGTATTGTTGGATTCAGCTTCCTAATATTTTGTTGAGGATTTCTTTATCTATGTTCATCAGTGATATTGACCTGTAGTTTTCTTTTTTTGTAGTGTCTTTGTCTTATCTGGTTTTGGTATAAGGGTAATTCTAGCCTTGTAGAATGAATTTGGAAGCTGTCATTCATCTTTTTTTTTTTTTCTTTTTGGAATAGTTTGAGAAGAAAATGTAAAACTATATAAAGAACTATCACTTCTCAGCCTTTTGGCTAAGATCAAGTGTAAAACTATATAAAGAACTTATACAACTTAACACCAAAAAAATAAGCCATCTGATTAAAAAATGGGCAGGGAACCCGAATAGACATTTTTTCAAAGAAGACATACAAATGACCAAAAGACACATGAAAAGATGCTCAACATCACTAATAATCAGGGAAATGCAAATCAAAAGCGCAATGAGATAGCACCTTACAGCTGTCAGAATAGCTAGACTCAAAAGACAAGAAATAACAAGTGTTGGCAAAGATGTAGAGAAAAAGGAACCGTTATGCATTGCTGGTGGGAATGCAAACTGAGGCAGCCACTATGGAAAACAGTATGGAGCTTCCACAAAAAATTAAAAAAGAATTACAATGTGATTCAGTAATTCCACTACTGGGTATTTATCCAAAGGAAACAAAAACACTAATTTGAAAAGATATATGCATTCCTATGTTTATTGCAACATTATTTACAATCATGAAGATATGGAAGCAACCCAAATATTTATCATTAGATGAATGGATAAAGAAGATGTGGTGTATGTGTATAAATATAATAGAATATTATTCAGCCATAAAAAAAGAACGAGATCTTGCCATTTGCAAGAACATGGATGGACCTAAGGCATGTTATGCTAAGTGAAATAACTCAGAGAAAGACAAACACCCTATGATTTCACTCATATGTAGAATTTACAAAACAAAACAAAGGAACAAAGGAAAAAGAGACAGACTCTTAAATACCAAGAGTGAACTGGTGGTTGCCAGAGGGGAGATGAGTGGTGGAAAAAAGCAGGGAGGTGAATTTCATGGCATGTGAATTATATCTCAGTAACAAAATATGCAGAGAAGGAGAAGAAGAGAAGGAGGAAGAGAAAAGGAAGCAGCATTCAGACATGAGAGTAAAGGAAGGCACACTGGCCGTCAAGCTCCCATCTCTCAGCTCCACACTCATCCTGCTATTCCCTGCTCTGTGATGCTGGGCCTGGATTCTGGAAACCACATTCCTCTTCTGCTAGTGGATACCTCGTAGGAGGAATTGGAGAGAGATTGGAAAGCTGGAGGAGGAGGAAGTGATGTGCTTCTGCTGTTGCCTGCTGCTTCTCTATCGTCTCACAATGTTTCTTCAGCATGGAGGCTACATTGGGTCCCGTTTCCTGCTTCTGTCCACCCTCCCAGAGCCAGCCTCATCATGACGCCTCAAAGATCCTTGTAGCCGCAGATAACTGCCCCTCCTCAGAGACCAGCTCCCAACTTTCCAGGGTTCTCTCCTCTAAGACTCCAGGTTCTAAAACCTCAAACTCTGCCTTTGCTCCCTTGGGGACTGGCAGCTGTTGTTTGTATTTACTGGCTCTGTGCCACCTCAGAGACCCCTCTACCTTGTAAGTCTGTGCATACTTATTTAACTGATTCCTTATGATCCATATTCTCTGTTCACATATTGTTGTGGTTTCTATTTTCCTGATAGGATACTAGATGATACAGAAGGAAATAATGCAGATAAGAAAAGAAGTCACTGAATTAGAGAAGAGAGAGACTGAATTTACAGTTATCATGCAGTAGTTCTCAGATAAAATCAATAAAAAAGGCAAGCCTCAGGAAAATCATGAGAGAGAGAGTAAAAATACATATGTTTCAAAGCACAGGAAAATATAAAGTGGTGTCCAATTTTAGTTTTTGAAGCAAACAAAGTGTTAATATATACAAATTTATCCCACAAGAAAAATACAGCTGGAATTTCCCAATGGTATTATAGGCAACACACTTCCACATTATGAACACTGTTCCAGTAATACGTGTGACCTGAAAAATGTGTCCTGTGGTCAGATAAATGTGGGAAATTCTCAGATCTTTGCCTTGGAGATTCACAATGCATGTTTGCATATTAAAGGCTCTGGGATTCCTGCTGTAAAGACACCCTGCTAAAGGCCTTTCCCCAAATGTTTTCCAAATGTATTTGATGTTCTGCAGATATTCCAAGGCACCAGCATGGAAACACTGCTATGGATCTTCTCATTTATGAATATGGATGGGAAAAAATGCTGTTACGCTGAATTCAGTAGTACCTTTTGACCAAGTAAGATGTATAACAGGAATCAAGAACAGTCTGCTCTAATATATAAGTAGAAGTTATTATGGCAAAACAAAAAATATCATTATCTTGATCAATGAATGTTGAAAAGGCGCTTGATAAAATTCAGGACTAATTTCTGATTAAAATTTCTGGTCAGAATACTAAGAATAGATTAACTTTAATCTAATTTTTATTTATTTATTTATTTATTTATTTATTTTTATTTATTTTTGGGACAGAGAGAGACAGAGCATGAACGGGGGAGGGGCAGAGAGAGAGGGAGACACAGAATCGGAAACAGGCTCCAGGCTCCGAGCCATCAGCCCAGAGCCCGACGCGGGGCTCGAACTCACGGACCGCGAGATCGTGACCTGGCTGAAGTCGGACGCTTAACCGACTGCGCCACCCAGGCGCCCCTCTAATTTTTAAAATGTATATCAAGCCAACTGTCATTTATCACATTCTGAGTCAGATTAATGATAAAATAACTTTATTTTAATATTGAGTTAAAAGCAAAACTTAAAATAACTCAAATATTGTACAATAAAAGAATCAGTAAATAAATTATGGCATGGCCACACAATGTAATTTTTTGCAATTATTATCATTTTTATAAATTGTGGTAAAATATATATAACCTTAAAATGGACTATTTTAACCATTTTAAGATGTATAATTCAATGCCACTTATTACGTTCACAGTGTTGTGCCATCATTTCCATCATCTAGTTCTGGAGTATTTTCATTATCCTAAAAGGAAACTCCCTACCTGTTAAACATATCACCCCAGCCCTTCTTCCCCAAGCCTCTGGCAACCACTAATTTACTTTCTTCTCTATGGATTTCCCTATTCTGGGCATTTCATATATATAGAATCATACAATATGTGGCTTTTGTGCCTGGCTTCTTTCTTTCATGTAATATAATGTTTTCAAGATTTATTAATGTATCATGTATATGCATTTCATTCCTTTTTATGGATGAATAATATTCCATTGTGTGGCTATAACACATTTTTTTATTGATTCATCAGTTGATGGATATTTGAGTTATTTATACTTTTAGCTGTGCGAGTAGTGCTGCCATGAACATTTGTGTACAAGTTTTTGTTTAAATAAATATGTTTTTGGACTAAATAAGATGATATAGAAAAATTACAAAGTATCACATAAAGTGACAAAAGGCCTATAACACTATAATTACAGTAGAATTCAATTTTATATTCTACTATATAAAGACTAGATGCATAGAAAAATCTCCAAAATAGTCACAGTAATCGTCACTGAATCACAAATCTATGGATGATTTTTATTTGATGTATCTTTTTACATTTTTCAAATTTTCTACAATAAATATTTTACTACAGGGAAAACCAATTCACTTAACAGCTTGTTTAAGCAACTTATTTAAGGAACAGTGCTTGGGAAATGAGAAAATGGAGGTAGTGTCACCTATTCTTTTGGGCACCATGTCTGGGACAGGAGATGATAGGTGATGTGGCACTAGTGAAGGGTAAAGAATTGCAGGATTTTTAAAAAGATGGGTGATTTGAACACATTTGTAATCTGCACAGAAGGACTCGGCAAAGAATGAAAGGGTAATGATGTAGGAGACAGAGGAAGAAAGAAGTCCTGATCTTAGGCAAATCAGAAAAGGGGGGGGGATCAAGGTTAGAGATGAAAAGACCGGCATTAAAACAGGAAAATTAACATTTTCCTCTTAGATTCGAAGATTTTTAGGTGAGAGGGCAGGTAGGTAGGAATTGGGTGTATGTGTACAGAGAAAAGTTGGAGAGATTTCACACCTAATAGACTTAACTATTCATGAAAATGGTGATGTCAGATGCTGGAAAGAGTGGGACAGACTGTGCTGTAAGCTTGAGGAAGAAAAATAAAAGCTTGGAATGTGCAACGTGGGCAACCAGGGACGCCCAGGTTTCTGCAGTATTCAGTCTGTTGTTTATTGCCTTCGCTGCATTCTGAAGTTCATTAGTCATACTTTCTTCATTTGAGAAAACTTTCCTGTACATACATTCTTTTCTTTTCGTTGCAGGTTTCATCCCGTATTATAGATGCAGTAGCTTCTAGAGCTTACTGACAGTACAAGCTGGAGTGGTTTCTGTAGTTCTCCTTTGTTTCTTAGGGCTCCACATTTTCTCATCCCTTTATTGGCCCTTTCTTTTGAATTGCTGAATATTCCTGTGTATGCAAGGAAGTCTCTCCTTTTGCTCATGTTTATAGTGGAAAGTATTTGTCCAGTATTGAACATTCTGTGATGAATTATGTGTGACCTTTATGTAACTCTTTAAGCTCAGATGAAGGGGAAAGTGCACACTTCAGAGTTACTATAGTTTTACTCTTTGAATCAGTTAGAATTAGGTTGGGCTGTATTAGAGATATGAAATAGCAGTATTTTAAATGAGATAGAAATTTGTTTCTGTCTTATATAAAAATTCGGACATAATCAGTCTAGGGGTGGAAAGGCAGCTCTCTCCAAGGCCTCAGGGATACAGGCTCCTTGTAGCTCCCTGTAGCACCATAAAGGTGTGTTCCTTATTTTCATGGCCCAATATAAATTTGCAGCTGTCACACCCACATTCCCAGTAGCAGATAGAAGAAAGGAGAAAAAAGAGACTGGCAGAGGTTTATGGAAGCTGCCATGTGATACTCCCACGTACACCCCATTGGCCAGACCTTAGCCACATGACTAAATTCTAACTGCAAGGAAGGCTGGGAAATGCTCTTTTTATTCTAAACAGCCATCCATCCCAGTAAACATGTCATTACTTAGGAAGAGGAGGAGAATGGCTGTGAAGGGCAACCCATTGGTCTCTGTCCATCTTTCACTGATTAGAGACACCGTCACCTGATGGGGCAGAAGGAAGTAGCCAGCCACCAGAGGTGTCAAAGCAGGGATATATAATTGTGTGTGTGAGTTGCTTTTTTCCTTGGATGTAGTTGTCTGAATTTACCTCACCACATTCTTTTCTCTTCCTTACAGGACCACTCTTGCTAGGAGCCACCTAGGGTGGGTTCTTCTTGGTGTTCTGACAGACCATCCATCCATGTCAGGTATGGTCTCCTGCAGCAGGGCTCCTGATTCTTTTGGATGATAGCACTCTCTCCTTCTGCAGCTTAAAAAGCTTGAAATTTGTCCCTTCACTGATTTCCCCAAGAAATGATGCAAGTTAGGGACTGTTGTCTGGGTCCATAGAGGTTTCTTCCTTTATAACTCAGGCAGTCTTTTTTCCCACATGGCATATTGTTAGTCCCTCCAGAAATATGGTACTGCTTACACTGCAGTCTGCAGAAATTCTTTAAAATTGTTGACATGTGAGTGGCACCATTCCCTAGTTTCCACGGATAAAATGGATTTTTCCTCATAACAGTTGATTTTCTTTGATAATTTTAGTAGAAATTTTGTCGTGAGAAGGGAAGTTAAACATAAGGCTTACTATCACATTCTTGGATCAGAATCCAGTTTTTGTCTTTCTTATGGTTTCCTGGATTGTAACTTGGCATATCCCCTCTACAACTAGACTGCATCCAAAGTTGAGATATTGATGTGCATCAAGACTTTGTTCAAAGGATTGGAATCACTTTTTCCGGGAACTTCCAAGGGAGAGAAACACTACCATGCTTAGAGATGTTTGGTTATGTAGGATCATAAATCCACTCAACTAACCTTAAGGAAAGGGGGGTTTTTGTAAGGATGCACATAAACTGAATCTGGAACCAGAAAACTACCTGTATCATGGGTATCTGTTCTCTATGTCTCTCTCATGGGCCATGTGGTTTCTCATAATGAAGTTGCTATTCCTGTTTATGTCTAATCCAGTCTCCCAGCTGTCTGTCAACTGGCTTCCTCCTAACTTCAGTGTGCCCATGGTCCCAAGTGGATACCCCGGCCCCTGGTCTGCCTTGAGATTTCTCTGCTCAGCTCTAGCCGTTAGTGTCTTGTTCTTTTCAAATTCCCCAAAGAAGAATCTGATTAGCTCAGCTTAATTTTGCTGCAGGCTGTTAAAGCATAAATCACAGGTTATGGACAGGCTGCCCTCAAACCCAAACTGACTTCAGTTCATGTCAGCTGAGGTGTAGAGAGCAGTGTGAGAAGCACATGGTACAGAACATGCCTGTTTAGAGAAGACCTTGCCTGCTATTGGCTCTAACCTCAGTTGTATCTAGGACTGTTCCACGTTCATTGACTACTCTCTTCACCAACAAGAACAAATGACAACCTTCTTAGCCAAGCATCCAAGGCTTCACACTCCTGAATGTGTCCGCCCTGCCAATCGTGCCACCCACTGTCACCCTCTTTGCCAGCCTAACTGAAGTATTTGCTTTGCACCCAAATACCCACCATGCATATTCCTGCCTCCAGGTCTCTGCTCGTACTGTGCCTACCTTCCCTTCCCCCACTCCTGCCGTCCTTCAAAGACAGGCTGAACTTACTTTCTTTATAACCAATGACAGTTAATATTTATTGGGCATCAGCCACAAACTAGGTATTCTCTTGATACTTTATATATGTATATGTGTGTGTGTGTGTGTGTGTGTGTGTGTGTATATGTGTGTGTGTATATAATTTAATTATTTCTCCATATCTTTCAAAGTAGGTGTTGTTACTCTCACTCTCATTCTATAGGTAGACAAAAGAAAACTTGGAGAAGTTAAATTACCTACCCAAATGCACTCAAGGAATAAGCGTCAAAGTTGGGATTCTGAACCCAGGGCCTATCTGACTTCAAAGTCTATGCTTCTTCTGAAACTATACTTAGTTATGAAGAACTTCCTGGGGACTTGAACCCATGGTTTTCCTGCCCTCTTTTGAATAGCATCTGATGTCTATTCTGAATGACTGATTTGACACTGAGTAGATGATACTGTTGATTGTTTTTTGGGGTGTGAACTTATGCCCCTCAACTGAACTCTAAGTTAGTGGTTTTCAATGGATGTGGCTCTGTCCCGAGGAGGCATTTTGGAAATGTATGCATGTGGGGATTGATCATCACATTAGCTGGAGAGGAGCATTATTATTTACTGTGCAGGGCAGTGCACAGGACAGTCCCAGGCAATGATGAAGAATTATCCCATAGCCCGTAAGACTTTCCTATGTTCTATTAGACATCCAAAGTTAAAGACTTGTTTATAATTATCCATAAGGCTCAAACCTAACTCTGCTTTAAATATAGACTTTAAGTAATTTCTGTGCGGTTTTAACATATAGAAATTTTCCAGGAGTGCAGGGACCATTTTGCGGGGGGGGCGGGGAGAGGATGATTATACTTTGTTTAGCTTGGCCTTTGGCCAAGGATTTTTCACCATTTCAGAAAACTACATTTACTGATGGCAACACTGCTTGTGATATTTGAGTCTCCAACAAAATACAGCTATTACATTACAGTCAGCTTTTATAGCTATTCCATTTACAGCGATTCTATATGTGGATGAAAACTTCTGACCTCTCTAAATGACTAGCATAACCTACTTCAAGTATTCACATATTAAAATACATGTTGTCCCATTACAAATTCTTTTCTTTTTATTTCTCCTTTATATTACTGATAGGGCATACATTGCTTTTTCTGAGATGATATATGCCGGTAGATTATATCATATGTGATAATATCTATATTTCAATACAGTAAAGGGGATGTTAACATTATAGTGTTGGGAGAGGAGAGGACCAAGAAGCAGGGCCATGACCCCTGGGAGGACAAGGACCAAGTTTCATGCCGGTTTGACTTCCTAGAAATCCTGGTAGTGCTTTGCCTCAGGGAACTTTGCACTAATCCAAAAGGGGGAATAACTAGAATCATGCACGAATATGTTGATTCTTATTAGAGAAAAAAATCCTAATGTGCTCAGTGGGGCAGCCTCCTCTCTAGCCTCCAACCCTACTGGTTTTTTGAAGATCCACATACCAATCAGCATGGGGATTAAATCCTTTCTGGTTTCATCAAGGAAGTGCTTGCTTGGTATTTCAGAATTGAGATCTCAGAGATGGATCTCCTTGAAGTCTGCACATTGTATCAGTGATGTTCCAGGGACATGCTGGGGGAAAGGGAAGGGCGAGGTGCCACTACCATGCTTAGACTCATTTGCCTCTTTCTGGCTAAAAGGATCTTTCAAAGGATCTTTCAGTCTTTGTGGAAGAGGAGAACAGAGCATTCATTTTGTTTATTTCACCCAATGAAATCAAAGGAGAGCAAGGAGTACAGAATAAAAAGAACAATAATAAAAATCTCAGATGATTTCCTTCCTAGATACTCTTATGCCTGTTGCCTCGGTGACCTTAAAACAATCCTTTGGGGTCCCAGGGATTTCTACTCTAATTATTTGGATGGGGAAGTATATCCATGTGCATCTACCTAGGACATTTTAAAGAGTTGGGTTGTAAGCGTTACGGACGGAGTATTATTGTCTCCTTTACTGAGAAGCCAGATTAGAGAGATCTGAATAGCAGGTGGGTGAATATCCTTCAGAAGCCAAAGACTGGTTTAAAGGGGCTCCTAAGAGTCTGATCAATCCAAAAAGACCATAAGAAGAACAGAGTAATAATTAGTAATGAAATCTACCTTTTTATTGAGCTCTCTCTCGTACTGAGCATCTTACTAAATGCTTCACATAGATGATCTATTTTACCCTTTGAAAAGAGAGAGGGGTTAATTGTATTTTATAGTTGAGAAAGCCATGGCTCTGAAAGTCAGATGACTTGCCCAAGGCCCAGGGAGAGGTAGAGCTTGTATTCAAATCCAGCTTGGTGCAGCTCTAAAGCTCACGCTCTTCTAGGACTCTCTGAACAAACATGCCCCCAGAGACTCTAGGCCCTATAGGGATGCCCTTCTTTCTCAAAACCAAAAGAGACAGGGCTCAGACAACAGACAGAGGCTTTTTCCCTTTACAGAAAAAAAAAAGTCTCCTACAACTCAAATAAATAAACCCATAAGAAGAACAGGAAGAAGGTCTGAGTCACTGGGAGTTGGCCTTCACCTGCAGAAGAAAGCACAGATTCCTCCTGGGGACTGACGGCCCAGTTTTTTTTTTTTTTTCTCTTGTTTTGGAAAGAGGCTTGGCTGTCAGGCTTTGATTCAGAACAGGAGTGCATTCAGAAGCATCCTCCGGCGAGGCTGGGAAGCTGCTCACATCCCCGGAAAATTCAGTGGGAGAAAAAGTTTATGGAAGCGAGTAGGAGTTTATTCAACAGTGTCTGAGCCCTTTCAGAACCATGAGTGAGTGTCTATAAAGGGGCAGTCAAGCATAGGCTGGGAATTATCCCTGTTGGGTGCCTACCTGTGACAGGCCCTCATGAGCTGCTAAGAGGCTCATTCAGTGCTCAGGGGACAATGGCCAGTGGGGACAAACAATTCGGAGGAGTCTATCATTCTGGTGGTGTTATCTTTAGCACTGAATAAAACCGGAGTTCCCCCTTTCTGCCTCCTAGTCAGCACTATTTTTAGGAGCCAGTGGTACTTTTCAACTCTCTTTCACTATTTTTCAACAGGTTCACAAGGGCACAAAGTGCAGTATATAAAAAGAGGATAATGACTTGACTTGAGTGCAGGAAAAGGCCCAATGAACAGAGCAGCCAAGCTTGCCCGGACGAGAATAGATGAAAGTTTGGAGAAGAGTCAAGAAGAAATGGCATTGTCTGCATGGTGAGACTCCCCATTTTCCATACAGTACTTCTGAGATGCCAAAGTAGACTTTCTCAAGTTCAAAGTTTAGACAAGAAAGAGTCAACTCTGAACAGTTAGCAGTGACAAGGTGGAATAATGCTGGGCGGCCTTCTCTGTTCACAGTGGTCTAGTGTGTGCCTTTACTACACAATCCTGATGCAGTAGCTCTCTTTGCGTGGCTGGCTTAATGGGTTTGTGACCTGTGCAGTTATACAGGACCCTGTGCTTGGAAGGGCCCTGCACTTGGTCTAATGCCCTGCTCTAGCTATCTTGAAATTCATAATATTTAAACAAAGGCCCCACATTTTTATCTTGCCCTGGGCCCAGCAAATTATGCAGCTGGTCCTGGATTAGAGAGACAAAGAGCTGTCACATTACACAGTCCCAGACACCAGGCCTTGCTGTGTCAGAATTATATGGGGAGTTAAAAATATAATTTATGTGTTATAAATCCCTGACTGGCATAGCCAGTCCTGTTTTTTTCCATTTTATGTGTTGTTCCTGTTACAGGGAGAAAATCGGTGCTGGATTTTCTTTTTTAATGCATGCTGTTTTAAAATTCCCCAAGGAAGTGGTCGTCTTTGTCCAAACCTGTGTCTGCGTTCTCTGGCTAATTCTTACCCCATATTCCATATGGGATTCTGCATTCAAGATTCTCTCATGTGGTTCCATGGCCAGAGGCTCAGGAGGAAATGAGGTCCTTACTGAAGTCTAGGGGGAGCTGGATTCATCCTGGGGAGACTTTTTCTTGGTCTGCTAGGTACGGAGAGGAACAAAAGGAAAGTCAGCCAGCCTTCCTGTCTCTCACAGAACAAAGATCATAATACCTGCTGTTTCATAAGCCCAATCACAGCCCCGCAGTTGGTGATAGCCAGAAATAAGACGATATTCACAGAAAACAAAGGAGGAATACAGATTAACTCTGTGGGGCAGTGTCTCCCTGGACTGAGATTGGAAACCTCTCACATTAAACTTCGAGCAGGACCAAGGGCACACCCTGGGCAGGGGTGAAGAGAGATATCATGCCAAACTATATGTGATCTATAAACTTTCTACCCTTTAAAAACTTTCTAATTTTAAGAGCAAATTTATAAACAGTAAAATAATGACAACAAACATCAGAGACATACCGGAATAACGATTATAGATGTGGGTTCCAATCTTGATTTCTGCATTTCTAACTCGGACGATGGGCAATTTCCTATCGGTTGCTTCACCTTAAAAAGCTGGAGGTAATAAGGCCTATCCTGTACCCTACACAAGGTTTTTGTGAACCTCAGACGTGGTTAACGTGTGCCTTAAGCCACTTGAAAGTGGATAACATTGTCATAAATGGGTACAGGCAATGCTCAGCATTCCAGACTCTCTTATTTGGACAGAGTCCTTCCCATCTCTACCCCCTCCCGCCTTCTCTTCCTACTTCAGCTTCTCAGTCTTACTGTGCTCAGGGAGCGTGTCTGGGCCCCACATCTGAAATGTCCAGGCTGCCTGCGGGAACCGGAATCTTTGTCTAGGGAGAGTTCTGGAGGCCCCACTCCCAACCCCAACACACAGTCATCTTTGTGGGGTTACCATCCCGATGGCCATCGTTCCCTCGCCACCGGAGTGTTACCTCACAGATGGAGGACCTAGTCTGTGGGAAAGAAGAGACCATGACTTATCGGAACATATGGTTTCTTAATTCAAGTTAAAATGTCTGAACCCTGTTGCATCTGGTGCCATTTTAGTTTGTTAAAAATGCCACACAAGGCTGTGACTAAAGGGGAAGAAATGGAGAAAAATACAGTTATTACACACTCAAGAGCCAGGTTTTGCGGCTCATTACCCAGTGGCCTCCGTGACTAATTAGGTTTTGTCACTGTTGCTGGGTCATTATGCCTTAATTTTTTTGCATAGTTATTCAGCCGTCACTTGAGGAAAAATGAAGTAGAGAAATACCCTTCTCTGTCTCTCCTGCTCTGAATCACTCAGGCTAAAAACTCTCGGAGCAGAGAGTACCCAAAACTGATGAAATGATCATTTTGCCACAAAGGGACAAAGAAGTGTTAGTGGATTAAAGAAGCGCTTCTTTATCTGATGGCATAGACCTCATTGAGGAGTGGAGGGCGCAATTCAGTGGGGAAGATCATTAACTTTGAAGTCAGTCATCCAAAGATAATGTTTGTCCCTTTGCTTCCTTTGTTGCCCAACTGGCCTTAGCAACCTCTATTTTTTAACTCATCCTTGAAAAACTGGGGGAAAATGCATAATAAAATAAAGGCCTTAGGTTTTCTACAGGCCGGAGACCTAGGTTAATTTTTGCTGGCAGCAGAGGAAATTGAAGACACCATGGTATTAGCACAGTGGGGCTTGTGTTGGGTCCGGGATAGTAAAAGGACCCATGGTGAGAGGGGAGACATTGGTGTCAATCATGGGGTGGGACGCCACAATGGCTGGTAATTGGCGTGGGTCCACCTTCTACGTCTGTCCCGCTGAGCCTGCAGCCCCCGGCCCACTCTTGAGCCCCATCGCTAACAAGTAAACAATTTATCAGGGTTAGGTCTCCTGCGGGTTGCCCCATCACACGCTCCATTCAGCCCCGGTACCCCCCCAACCCCCGTGCCAGGCCCGCCACACACACAAAAATTTACGTACACCGTGCAATTTGGGGCAGACGCAGCATGTAACAACAAATTTACAACAGGCCTACCATGAAAATGGCTGTGTCAATATAGCTTCAAACTGGGGTAGCAGAGCAGCTGTGTCGGGCCAGAACTGGTGGCCCCCAGAGGATGTCAGTGGAGGAGGGTCGCAGGCATTGGATCATATCAGAGCTAATTATGACCCCTGCATTTTTGACACAGTAACTCACACAGATGTTCACTAGAATCAGTCAATGTCTTATAAGTACCCTAGCCCATTTTGATGTTGTTCTCTGGATTTGTTTATTCTGAGCTTCATCCTTTCAATGGGTTGTGGCTCTTCAGGACCCAGAGTGTGGGGCTTGGGGCCTGTGATGAGTATTTTGATGGAGTTGGCTGTTGTATAGAAAGTAGGGCACTAGACTGGAAACCCCAGCTATGTCTCTTTCACCAGGTGTGTGACCTTGCTCAGATTACCAGTTCCTTACCTGATGGGCAAGTTTTGCAGATTGAATGAGTTTTATTTATCTTTGTTTAGCTATCTGTCCAGTATAACAAATAATTCTATATAAAAAGAGAAATAGCATTTATTGAGCATCTCCTATGTGCCATGCTTTATCTCATTTAACCCCACAACTTCTGGGAAGGAAATGTTGTAATCTACCTTTTACAGATCAGGTAAGTGAGGCTTCAAAACAGAAAGCAAGAGATGCCTGGGCAGCTCAGTCAGTTAAGCATCCAACTCTTTTTTTTTTTTTTATGAATATAATTTATTGTCAAATTGGCTTACATACAACACCCAGTGCTCATCCCGACAAGCGCCCTCCTCCATGCCCATCACCCATTTTCCCCTCTTTCCCACCCCCCATCCACCCTCAGTTTGTTCTCTGTATTTAAGAGTCTCTTGTGGTTTGCCTCCCTCCCTCTCTGTTTGTAACTTTTTCCCCTTCCCTTCTCTCATGGTCTTCTGTTAAGTTTCTCAAGATCCACATATGAGTGAAAACATATGATCTGTCCTTCTCTGACTGGCTTATTTCACTCAGCATAATACCTTCCAGTTCCATCCACATTGCTGCAAATGGCATGATTTCATTCTTTCTCATTAAGCATCCAACTCTTGATCTCAGGTCAGGTCTTGATTTCAGGATCGTGGGTTCAAGCCCCACACTGGGCTCCATACTGGTCATGAAGCCTACTTTCAAAACAACAACAGCAACAACAACAACAAACCCAGAAAGTGGATAGTAAATATTACAAATACAATTTAGAACCAAGTCTGTCTGCCCAAAGTTGAGTCTGTTTCCATACTGTTTGGCTAGGAGCCAGGTACTCTCATATTCAGATTGTGAACTAGTACACAATCTCATATTCAGACTGATAAAACAAAATCCACCTCCCGGAAGATATTTCTTTGGTGGGTTGGGATGGGGAGGGAAATGCCTTTAAGATGAGCAGAGTTTGCCAATACAAGAGGTTTTTTTCTTTGTTTATCAATTTCAAACATTTTGTCATTGACTTTCACTGGGAATTTTTTTGCCAATCCAAGTTACCCTCAATTGTTATCCACATCATTATTTTATATACCACCAAGAAAGAAAATATCCTGCCATTTATAAGTGGCTTACCCCTATTGGAACAATATTAAATGTAGAAAATTATGCGTCTTGGAAATCAAGTATATGTATTTGGATCTCAGTATCATGGGGCTGGTGAATTGTTCCAAGTTCTTCTTCAAAAAACAATTTGCTGTTTCCCATCTCTTTCTCAGAGTCCAGGGTTCTGGAAAAATCAGTACTTAGCAAATGTCCAGAACATAGTAGCCAGTGCATAAACAGCAAAAGAATAAATGAGTAAATGAAGGTCTCTGGTCTTAACTTTCTACTCTTGAACAAGAGTAGAAATTGCACTTTAGGGAGGAGTATTTTCTGTCCTGTCCAGGTGTCCACCCTGTTTCATACTTAAACATGTCCTGTTTCATACTTAAACCCAGCCATAAAGGAGGTTGGGGCCAGAACGCTCTCCCCTTGGTGTTTACAGTTCGAAGTCTGCCTGATCCTGGTTCCCTGGGGTCCTTGTGTGGCCTGGCCTGTTGTGCTCAGGGCAGAGGAAGGGAGAAGGAGAATCTCTCCAGGCAGGAGTCTCCGTGCCCTTGTCCTTTCTTGCAGCTGAGACAAAGGAGCAATTTTATGCTAATCAGTGTACATGAAATGAGCATTTTTTACAAATTTTACTTCTTTCACTTGGAAACCTGATAAATGAGCAGAGGCTGTGCAGCCGCATTCTTCAGCAGAGGCACACAGCTGGTGGGGCCTTGGTCAGGAATGTGTGCAGGCAGTGGAGAACGTGACAGAACCCTCCTGGCCTGGCCTGGCAATCTCTTTAGTTCGTTCTCCAGCTTGGGGTCTATGGATTTGTGGGCAGTGTCACAGTGGAAATGAAACTAATATACTCACCTTTTTGAGGAGAGGCTAATCTGTATTGCAGTTAGAGGGGAACTATCTCCAATGTCAGAGGCAAAGGAGAGTAGAAAAAAGGCTGCATTAGCCAGACCTACAAGAGGCAACTATATAGGGAAGGCTTCTAGAATAAGGCCAGTCCTTTGAAAAAGCGAAACACTTACACATACTCTGGTGGGCACTTTCTGTCCTTCACAATGTGTCCCCAACCTCCTAGATGCCCTACAAGCCTCCTATGCCCTCATGTTCCTGCTGAGCAGTCTATGAACTCATCGGATTTCATGCTTTGCCCTTGACCGTGCTGCTCTCCTACCTCTGTGGTTGCCTTCTGTTCATCTACCTTATCTACCTCATCTGCCACAATCATACTCATTTTCTTCATGTTCTGAGTCAACTCCCATCCCCACCAGTTTTTCCTCCTTGTTTTGTTTGTTTGGTTGGTTGGTTTTTGTTTAAAGAGGCAGAGATGGGGGAGAGAATCCCAAGCAACCCCACACTGTCAGCACAGAACCCGACATGGGGCTCCATCCCACGCACTGGGAGGTCATGACCTGAGCAGAAACCAAGAGTCGGACGCTTAACCAGCTGAGCCATCCAGGTTCCCCTTTCCTGATTTCTTATCTCAGAAAGGATGTGGTCTTTCCATCCTGTTTAAAGATAAACTGAGGCTTACAGGGTGCCTGGGTGGCTCAGCTGGTTGGGCAGCAGACTTTGGCAGATCATGATCTCACAGCTCGTGAGTTTGAGCCCCATGTCAGGCTCTGTGCCGACAGCTCAGAGCCTGGAGCCTGCTTCAGATTCTGTGTCTCCCTCTCTCTCTGCCCCTTCCCTGCTCATGCTCTGTCTCTCTTTCTCTGAAAAATAAACAAACATGTTTAAAAACTTGAAAAAAAGATAAACTGAGGCTTATTAAAATTTTTAAGAGTTTATCTGAGAAAACAGTGACTCTAGTTGGACTACACTAGACCAGAAGTGGTTAGGAGTGCTCTACCATAGGAGCTAAGGGAAAGACTTTTACAGAGAAGAGTTACAAGCAAAGCCGGGAAATTATTTGATCGGCTGTAGTTCAAAGCCCAGTTGGCTGTTGGTGATTGATGGTCCTTAGGTTTTGATGCCAGAACTGTAAGTCGTTAATAGGGTTAGATTTTGGTTTGTATAGGGGATCCTGGGAAGATGGCGGCGTAGGAGGACGTTGGGCTCACCGCGCATCCTGCTGATCACTTAGATTTTGGTTTGTATATATACACTCCCATTGCATTAGACCCCACCAGAATCTAATGGTCCCCTTGTTTAATTAACTTACACTTCAATTAACTTACACTCCTTTAACCCCAGTGGCACTGTCTTAGAGCTCTCATTGTGCCTATGTGATTGATTATCATTTGTGTTGTTTCATGGATATAGCTTAAGACTACCCAATACTTGCAGTTGCCATGATCTGCAAAGGAATTGTCTGGGAAAAAGACCCTCTAGCGGGCAAAGTATGACACTAAGACAGACACAGATATAGACACTCACAAGTACCGTTCACCAGGCTGAACACAGAGCAACTTTTATAACTTTCTTAAGAATAAAAATAGAACATCTTTAATGTTAAAAAATACAGAATACTAAAAAGAAATTTTAAGCAGTTGCTGATCTGACTCTCAAACACCACCTTGCCTTGACTTTCAAATGCATTCTTAAATTTTCTGCAGCCATTTAATTAGGCTAACTTGAAGAGTCTTCTACTGACCTAAGCTGGCACGATTTGAATATCAATGAGTCTAATAGCGACAATGGGTTGAACACATTAAATATAATGAAATTCATAATTCAGAGTGCTCATCAGAAGATTCCAAAATAGAGCTTCATTTGTGATCTTTGGAAAATCTTAAGGAACCAACTCATTATTTTAAAAATTGATAAACAAAGGGAGAAAAGTTGAGCATTGATCCTACCTTCCTATACTATCAGATCATTATAATATATTCTTTCATTTATTCATTTACTTCTTCAGCAAACATATACTGAAACCATCTCCCTGCCAAGCTCTGTGCTAAACACTGGGAATATAATGAATATGAAACCAGAAGTTATCCTATCGACTAGGGCAACATTATGGCTGAAGGTAGGCACTAAGTGACCACAGCAGTGAGTCAGGGGGGGGGTCTGATGGATTGTGTACCTGTCTTCTACCCCTCCTCAAAGGCAAGTTTCTCAGGTGTTTGGATCGCTTTGTTTTGCTCCTTTAGTGTTTATCCCTATGCCTTGGGCATCAGGGGGTGCCAGAAATAGTTTGATAAATCAGCCTGGACTTTTGCCTGTAAGCCACAGAAAGTATCTCTGGAAAACTTAATCCAAAGAGGACCATGCTTTAATGAACAAGATAGATTACCAAACTGATGGGCAAGTTGGGGGACTAGGTTCAGGAAAAGGGTTATGCAGCAAGAAATAGTACTAAGATCATGACACAGCAACAGTCTCATGGGGATCCTGGATGTCAATGCTGCTGCAGGTGTGAATACATCCCCGAGTGTCTGAGGCCCCATGGGAACATTGGTCATGTAGTGTGAGGGCCTGTCTGATTTGTCAGTTACTGCTGTGGGACGCAGAGTTGAATCTCATACTAAGACCATGAAGGCAGGGAGGTTGGTGCTTACTAGCCAAAAATAATGGCAAATGTCTGCTACAGTTGTTTGAAATGAAATATCAATCGAAGAGATGCCATTTTTTTTTCTATAAATACATTCCTGCACTGTAGGAGAAACCCAAGGAGCCTACGTGGGTAATATGCTTTTTTGTTCACGTGCCTAACTCTGGGGGGTGCCTTTGCATCCTGAACTCTACTTCTGCTTCCTTTCTCTCCTAAGCCACCCAGATAGAAACAGTGGGATCAGGAGCACCGCAGTCTTTAGAACTTTCAGCCAGAATGGCTGCTCAGCCAGCTGGCTGTGGGTGGGGCATCATTCAACTCACAGAAAACTACGAGCTGAGGCCTTCCAGTAGAGCCTAGCTTCTCCTCTGGGCAGAATCTCTCCTTTCCCTCCAGGAGACAGCATATCTTAGATGAAGTGGAAGAATTGGGATATTTGAAATTACAACAGTAATTACCAGCAGGTCACATGTACTGAGCACTTACTTTATGTTAAGCACCGATGTAACTTTGCATAATTATTTTTTTTAATCTTCACAACAATGCTATGAGGTAGACAGAATTATTACCTGCATTTCATAGATGGGAAAACTAAAATGCAGAGTGAAGTGACTGTCCAGGTCATTAGCAGAAATCCTAACCCAGAGCTCATGTGCAATCAAAGAACCACAGAGCCTGAAATATCACCAAGAACACCACAGCTGTGGTTCAGTGACTAATTTGCAAAGCTGGACTTGAACCCGTGTCTGGCTCACACTAATGCCTATTGTTATGAATTGACCTAACCCAATTGCTCCATGAATAACTCAGGTTCGTTTTGGTAGATAGTTGTAGTAGTGGTGGGTAAGTTAGCTTTTCTCCCAAACCCTGTTACAAGATTGTAATGAAGGTAAGTCTTAGACTAAACTCTGCACACATACAGACATTTATTAGCAGTTGTATGTGGTTTCCATACTGTGTCCTGTGGGCTTGATTAAGTGCCAGCTATCTGTTCTGTCAGGTATTCCAACCATAACTTGCATGAAAGATTCACTTGCAGTAGACACCGCAGCATTTCCGGGTAATGTTCTCTGCCTTCTAGTTAGCATCACACAACCAGAGACCCTCCTAAAGCAGTGGCTGGATGCAGGCCCAATTAAAGGTCAAACCATGAGTGTCATTCCTAAGGGGTTGCATATAGCCTCAGTAGACTCGAACACCTGGTTCACACAAAGTTGGGGTGGGATCCTAACCTGTTTTAGTCCATCCCTGTGACTTGAATGCCTCTCATGTCACCAATGACAGCCACCCAGCCCAACCATACTATCACACAATTACACCAAGGTATTTTAAGGCATTGCAGACATCAGAAACCGCATACTGCTGACCGCTAAACTGAGCTGTTGACAGGAAAAGTCCCCTAGTCATAGAAGCAGAGAGGCAAGAGTCTTTCTTTAGTAGTTTTATGTCCTAGATCCGTTTTACCTCTGAGAACCTCAGTTTCTTCATCTAATATAGGAATAACTGTACCGGCCAAACCTTACACCATACAAGACTGTTGTTGAAGTGAAATGGAAATTGGCATCCTCTCACTATATCTCTGTCTACTGACCTGTCCCAAGCTTCCTGGAATCACTTTTTTAAAGTTTATTTGGTGATTGAGGCTCTGTAAAGTAAAAGAATGGGTTTAATCTCAAATTTAGACTCTTTGTGACACCGAGATGTGTTGAAAAATGAAATTAAGCAGAATATCTATTTTACCAATACAGGACTTAATATTCATATATTGCAAAGCATTGCAAAGTCTTCCTGACTTTTTTTCAGATTTCATCTGAATGCTGAATAGGCCTGGTCTGAGCTTTGGTTTGGACATTAAGCCCTGCTAATTAACATTTGCCTAATCCCCCCTGTGGTTCCAGGGTTGTGTTCTCAAAAAAAGTGAAAAAGAGCTAATTATTAGGGCTTTGATATGAGAGTCCAGACTTCCAGAGTTTTCCCCCCATTTCAGTCTTTGGTGGTACAGAGACAAAGCACTTGAGAGATTAACTTAATGTTTCAATACCAGGTTTCATTCTTTGTGCAAAAGGAAAGATTTTAACTCTTTTTCCAAGAACAGAAACCCCTTTCCTCTTTGCAGGAATGCACACAACCAAGACTGTCTCTTGCATTAACTTGATCAATTTTCCCTTTTACAGTTTTAAAAAATGGGACAAAGTCTTGTTGACATTACTATTTCACTCTTAGGCCATTTGGTCTCTGTGGGTCCATTTCTTCATCTTTCAAAATAGGCAGGATGATTCCCCACCTAATAGACCCATGGAAACTGTGATAACAAATGAAGTAGTGAAATGAGCCACCTTTGGAAAATAAAGTCTAAAGTCCTTAAGCCATCGTCTATAGTGTATATGTGAAGTTTTCATTCATGCATATGTGTCTTTATGTATTTATTTAATGAATTCAACAGACATGTATGGAATGCCTTCTATCTGCCAGGTACAAAAGTGCATAAGATATAGTCTTTGTCTTTAGTGAGAGTCCAGTATGTTGGGTACAGAGGATTCTCTTGCTTTCTCCCTTTTTTAAAAATGTTCTTTCCCCCATCTCTGAATCGTCAGTGTCCTTTCAAAAGAGACACAAACCCATGCTGTTTTGTCTGGACTCAAGGTTGACGCAGCAAAAGGTTGGCTAAAGTGGTGGATGTGATCACTTACTGGGGACAAAAGGCAGCAAACTTTGGCCATTCCACACTCATTCCACTATGAGAACAGCTCTTTCATAGCAAGTCGAAGAGTAAAACATTACCTTATTTCAGTGATTCCAATTTTTATGAAACAAAAATGGTATGAATTCATACACATGTTTTTCGGTTTAGCTCAACTATTTATTGTGTGCCTACTGCTAGCACTTGAGTGATGGCGATTGTATCCCTCCGCTGATTTCTTTCACAAAGGCAGTAGACTGTAGGTGTTGTATATAATGTATAATTCATGCCAAAATATCCGCATGTCTTGCCTACACAATACTAATCACGTGTATCTCACAAATTTGACTTCATATCAGCAATATATCTGGATTATTAATTCATTTAAAAATGTTTGGACCCTGGTTAACAAAACAAAACAAAGCAACAACACAACACAACACAAAAACAACAACAAGAATAAAGGAAGGGAAATCTGGTGATTCAAAAATTGCAGATGCACCCAGGAAGCCATTCTGCCCTGAGAATGCTATTGCAATTTTGATATGGATGATACATTCGTTCGTGTCATTGATCTCTAAAATCTCTCTATTGTGAAAAGTAGATAGCTGTATTTCTGTTCAGTCATCAAATGCAGAGGAAGAACTACTCCATCGTGGAATTGGCATTTGTGAGAGAACTCTCTGAAGTGGCTGTTAATACTACACAGTCTGATGCATAATTGGTTAATTTCTTCTCCTGGTGGCAGTGGCTGTATGGGAGAGCATGAAGTTTGAAGTCAGTGTTTCCTTACCATCTAGTATCTGCAGGACCTAGGAAAATAATTTCTCTGCAGCCTCTTTATCTAAAAGTGATAATAATTTTGCAACTTACAGAGTTTTCATAAGGATCAAGTGAGATGGTGTATCCCATTGTGATGTGTAAGAGGTAATAAAATATTAGTTACGTTTATCACTTTGCTTCTAAATAATGACCATTAAGCTCTCAGTGCTAGTTATCACCTTACATTGCCGGGTTCTCATGGCACATTGGTGTTATTACCACAGAGTTAAAGCTGTGTCCTTGCTTTTTTCTGCTACGTCTTACTGCCTTTCTGCAAATGCCTAGACCGTCTGGATTCCAGAAGCTTGCTTGAAACTCTTTCCGTGATTAAGAATTGTAGTCCCTCTCACAATCTCATCCAAGGAACATCTGCTCAGAGAAGCCAGTCAATATTGTGGAGAAGTTCAAAGAATGCAGACCATTAGTAGTGTCAGCTTTACAACCAGGAGGTAATGGCATTAAAGGGAATGGTCATAATACCCAACAATAGTGACCTCATTAACCAGTGATTTATCATGATGAAAAGACCTGTTTAACCTTTGGTCTCCACAAGCTTTCTCCTTTTAACAAAAAGGTCTATTATTTCAACTTGTCAGGAGATAATTTGTGAGTTGTTAAAGGACAGATTCAATTACTCTTAAGACAATTATATGGAAACTGTACTCACTGCAAGGTGCCTACACCACAATTTTTGTTTTCTTCAGTCGTTTTTCTGGGAACAAACAAAAAACACAGGAGTTCAATGAGTTTTGCCACAAGAAACAATTGCAGTTGTACATTCTCGTGGCTCTGCTGTAGATATCTGATTAGAAATGGGCTTTCTTTGAAACTAGCATAAGGGGGACTTGAATGAGGTAAGCTCATTGACATATAAGGTGACATGTCAACTCCTCTGTCAATCCTATGTAACATTTATGGAGGACGTATTCTGAGATGCCAAGTTGGGCGTTGTGGCAGGGGATACAGCAATGAGTAGGCTGGGCTCTGCCTTCCAGAAGCTCAGAGACTTCTGTGGGGATGTTCTCTCAGCTTGCATTTATTAGACCCTTCTAATGGCTCATGAAATGATTGTGTTCCTGTAGGTCTCCTGCTGCTTAGATCTGGCAATGACTGAGGGGCAACTTCTCTCTCCCTAAGGAAACATATCAGAACATCAGGGAGATAGGAAAAAAGAGGTAGAAAAGGTGCCTGTTTGGGGCTGTACAGATTGCTTGGAAGGATTAACTCTGCTGTGTGCATTTTGTCCCCCTGTTCCAAACTGAGAAAATGGAATGAGAAAAACTATAACATCTGTGCCACCCCAGATCTGGGCCTCTTTAGAGCAGAAACTGTCAGTTGTGACAAATTGAGCCCAATTGTACGGAGGCTTTTGTGAGGTAGACAAATGTCCATCAGGGTCTCGAATGACCACCAAACTCAGTTCACTTGTGCTTTCTCTCTAATTTACGCCCTGGGTCCCTGAGGTGAGAGACCCTGCTATTTGATCGCCTGACCACAGTAAATAACACCAAGCTAGAGAACGTTTAAATGAAGATGTTTAGAAACAGTCCAACTTTCCGAATGTGATGGCAGGCACTTCAGTTGCTTGCTCACATTGTTTTACCGCTGATGCAGGGGTATAAGAGATAGTGGAAATAGGATCATCTTTGATGAAGCTTGTATTCCACAGTAAACCTGAACCCCAGAGTTTGATCATAGGTTGAAATTTTTGATGCTCTCCTTAAGAAAACGTGTTGCTTATCATTCATGTTGCCCAAATACCTTGCATATTATTTTGGATTTTTGTTCTTAAAGACTCATTTCAGATGTTTACACTGGGATTTTTCTTAGGGAATAGGATTCCCCACTACCTGGTTTTAGCTGCTTGTGCAATTTTTAATTTTTGCTTAAAAAAAAGTCTTTTTTTTTTTTTTCAGCAACCTAGTAAGTCATCCTTGATTTCATTAGGAGGGAATATAAACAATATCCAATTTTACTGTAATAAATATTTCTACCTGATTACATCATTACGTGGATTTCATTGAAAGAAATACATCTAGGCTCTTGGAAGACCTTAAGAGGTAAGTAATTAAACAAAATAGTAGTGAAAATAGAGAAAGGATCTAATAGAACCCGTTCTTAAACAGCCAATATTAATTTAATCAGTCTGCTTTTGAGTTGTATACCTGCCAACTTCCACAGAAGTTCTGAGCTTAAATAAAGTTGCAAGACAGATTTTTTAAAGATCATATAAAGGAAAGATTAAGTAGTTATAAACTGGAGACATAACTTTTGGCTTAAACCAAAGGGAAATATGATAAATTATATAAATCCTAATTTATAATTAATGGAAATACATGGATTTATCAGGGAAGTCAGACCTTATTCTAAAAGAAAAAAAAAATCCAGAAAGAAGTTTTTTATTGATGGTTGGGTTTTAAACAATTAGTTTCAAAATGAAAATCATTTAGATCATTATCTCTTAAGGTCCTGGCCTTCATGTTTCAGCAGAGAAAAAGACCGGAAGGTAGGATCTCTATATACACCTTATATTCCACCATTTGAAAGTATCAACAAACCGGAAGAAATTAATGTTGTGTGTAGTATTTTGGCTGAAGAACCTCTAAGTAAAGATGTAAGTAAATACAGAAAAATTTTAAGCAAAATCACAAGACAATAGGATAAAACAGTGGTTTATCAAAATCAAGCTTATTATCTAATTGCCTGTTACCTAAGGAAGAAAACCCAGTTGAATGTTTTTTGACCATTTTTGATCTCACTGGCTTTGAAATCACCATTTTGAAGAACAGTTCTTATCATAAAATAAGCTATACATTCTTGGAGGACACAGATTTTACCTTGTTCATCGTCCCTGTTATAGAGCTATTATATGAGCAGGGGCCTGGTAAAGAGTAGGTAGGTATCTATAACCATTGGCGAGGTTGAAGGGAAGTGTCCACGATGGTGAAAAGGACTAGACTAAGGAGATTTCTCTGTGTATTGACTCTGGCAAACAACCCAAGCATCGTTTGTTTGTTTTAAATAAACCCTTGGTAGAATCTTAGGGTATTAAAACTGGAAGGATCTTCGTGTTAAAGTTTGATGTGTTCAATCATACCCCCTGCCCTGCCAATTTCAGAAAGAGTTGAGAATTAGTCATAGATGGCCAGTAGAGCTGTATTGGAAAATACTTTTGTACTCGAGATCCAGTGGAATTTCTAAAATTATTACCTGCTTATGAAGAGAAGATTGGGTCTGCAGGACGGACAGAGACCCAAAGCAGTTATAAGGGAATACACACACACACACACATACACACACACAGATGGGCCTCTACGCCTGCCTCTAGAATGGTACTTCTAGAACTATCTGTGCTAAAGAACCAATTTAGAATGACATTTTTGACTTTAGAAAATTTAGATAATTTAGACAAAAATGAGAGTAAAATCACTATTAACATTTTGACTTAGTTTTCTAATATGTTCTAGTATCTAATAC
The DNA here is from genome assembly GCF_023721935.1 of Panthera uncia. Taxonomy (NCBI): domain Eukaryota; kingdom Metazoa; phylum Chordata; class Mammalia; order Carnivora; family Felidae; genus Panthera; species Panthera uncia. The sequence goes on along the minus strand of NC_064808.1, from coordinate 37,642,019 downwards.
CTAGGATGACAAACTCTGTGTCCTTTTAAACTGTTTGTGATACCTTTCAAAAAGTTCTAGACTCTTCTCAGACCTTAATGTTCTGGATGTACTTAAAATTATATTTGGGTTTTAAAATATTCAGTTGGAATTTTTATTGAAAATTCATTAAATTTATAGATTAGTCTGAAAAGAATTTACATCTTTATAATAATCAGTCTTGTCACTGAAGGACATGTTAGGTCTCAGCATTTACTCAAGTTTTAATTTATGTACTTCAGTAAAGTTTTATAGTTATTTTAGTTTACTTATTTTAATTCCAGTATAGTTAACATACTGTGTCATATTAGTTTCAGGTGTAGAATTTAGCAATTCATCACTTATATACACCACCCAGTGCTCATCATGATGGGTGCCCTCCTTAGTCCCCATCACCTATTTAACCCATCCCCCCCCCCAGCCTCCCCTCTAGTAACCATCAGTCTGTTCTCTGTAGTTAAGTGTCTGTTTCTTGGCTTGTCTCTCTTTGATCATTTGTCTTGTTTTTAAAATTACACATATGAATGAAATCATGTGGTATTTGTCTTTCTCTGACATATTTCACTTATCATTATACTGTCTAGCTCCAACCATGCCATTGAAAACGGTAAGATTTTATTATTTTTTTCGTTTTTTTTTTTTTTAGTGTTTATTTTTCAGAGAGGGAGAGGGAGAGAGAGAGAGAGAACACAAACAGGAGAGGGGCAGAGAGAGAGGGAGACAGAGGATCCGAAGCAGGTTCTGTGCTGTCAGCACAGAGCTGAATGTGGGGCTCGAACTCATGAACTATGAGACCACGACCTGAGTCAAACTCAGATGCTTAACTGACTGAGCCACCCAGGTGCCCCAAGACTTCATTTTTTTATGGCTGAGCAATATTCATATGTATGTGTATTCATATATATATGTGTGTGTATATATATATTTTGTATTTTGGGGGTAAATATCCAGTAGTGTGATTACTGGATCATAGGGCATTTCTATTTTTAGCTTTTTGAGGGATCTCCATAATGTTTTCCACAGTGGCTGCACCAGTTTGCATTCCCACCAACAGTAGGAGAGGTTTCCTTTTTCTCCACATCCTCACCAACACTTGTTCTTTCTTGTGTTGTTGATTTTAGCCCTTCTGACAGGTCTCAGGTGATACCTCATTCTAGTTTTGATTTGCATTTACCTGCTGATGAGTGATGGTGAGCCACTTTTCATGTGTCTGTTGGCCATCTGCATATCTTCTTTGGAGAAATGTCTGTTCATGTCTCCTGCCCATTTTTTAATTGGATTATTTGTTTTTGGGGGTGTTGATTTGTATAAATTCTTTACAGATCCTGTATACTAACCCTTTATTAGATATGTCATTTGCAAATATCTTCTCCCATTCAGTAGGTTGCTTTTTAGTTTTGTTGGTGGTTTCCTTCACTGTAGCGAAGCTTTTAATTTGATGTAGTACCAATAGTTTATTTTTGCTTTTCTTTCCCTTGCCTCAGGAGACGTATCTAGAAAATTATAATTTTTTCAAATAGGTTCTGCACGTTTTGGTTCATCCAAGATATTATATTGTGGTTCTTGTCATTAATACTGACACCTGTTTTTCCATTATATTTTCTGACTGGTCGCTACTTTTCTATAGCATTCTATTCATAAATTATTGTTTAATAATAGAAAAATACTCTAGTTCCAACAGTAGTTTTTTGTGGTTAAAGAAACATATAACATAAAATTTACAATCTTAACCATTTTAAGTGTATACCACAGCAGTGTTAATTATATGCATATTGTCACGCAACGAGATCTATAAAACTTCCTCACCTTGCAAAACTGATACTCTGTATCCACTGAATAACTACTCCCTTTCCCCCTCTCCCAGCCCCTGGTAACCACATTGTAACTTCTCTATTGGTTTGACAACTTTGGATGCTTCATAGAAATAAGAGAAAGCAGTTTATATCTTTTTGTAGCTGTCTTATTTTACTTAGCATAATGTTCTCAAGGTTCATCTATGCGGTCCCATATAACAGAATTCCCTTGACTTTATTTTCTTGCATTTTCTAAATGGCCAATATAATCATATAATCTATAAATAATTAGCACTTTCTCTACTTTTCTGATTCTTCATTTCATATCTTCTGGTGTTTTATTATTTAGAAGAATCTTGGCTGATAATTGGAGATAATTTCTCATAATGGCATATTTTAGTAGCATAGTAGCTTACATTGTTACTTGTTTATTGAAGTTTTAAGTCAGGAACAAATGTTAATAGATAATCTTACATTGAAACATTTTTGAAATTTTACAATAAACCCTATTTGGCCATGTTACATCACTCTTTTAAAAATATGCTCAAATAGGGGCGCCTGGGTGGCTCAGTCGGTTAAGCGTCCGACTTTGGCTCAGGTCATGATCTCGCAGTTTGTGAGTTCAAGCCCCGCATCAGGCTCTGTGCTGGCAGCTCGCTCAGAGCCTGGAGGCTGCTCCAGATTCTGTCTTCCTTTCTCTCTGCCCTTCCCTTGCTCACACTGTGTCTCTGTCTCTCTCAAAAAATAAAATAAACATCAAAAAAAATTTTTTTTTAAATTTTGCTTAAATAGGGACTCCTGCGTGGCTCTGTGGGTTGAGCATCCCACTCTTGATTTTGGCTCAGGTCATGATCTCAGAGTCATGGGATCAAGCCCTGCGTCAGGCTCCACACTGATCATGGAGCCTGCTTGGGATTCTCTCTCTCTCTCTCTCTCTCTCTCTCTCTCTCTCTCTCTCTCTCAAATAAGTTTTAGGGCACCTGGGTGGCTCAGTTGGTTAAACGTCTGACTTTGACTGAGGTCATGATCTCACAGTTGGTGGGTTCAAGCACCTCATAGGGCTCTGTGCTAACAGCTCAAAGCCTGGAGCCTGCTTCAGATTCTGTGTCTCCCTCTCTCTCTGCCCCTCCCCCACTTGTGCTCTGTCTTTCTCTCTCACTCTCTCTCAAAAATAAACATTAAAAAAATTTTTTTATCTTTAAAATAAGTTTTAAAAATGAAAAAAAAATATGCCCAATGGGTTTGCTGTTATTTCATCTGATATATTTATATCTATAATCCTAACACTGGCATTTTTTTTTTAATTGCTATCTGTTAAGATGTGCTATCAGTTTTGAACTATATTCATGTTGTAACATTAGGAAAGTCTTCATGGTTTTCTGTTCTCTGGAAGAGTTTAAATGCAGGAGCATACCTGTTCCTTAAGAGGTACACTTATCTCGCATAGTGGTTTTATTTCTTTCTCTTTTTTTTGTTTTTGTTTTTTGGGGTTTTTTTTTTTCAATATATGAAGTTTATTGTCAAATTGGTTTCCATACAACACCCAGTGCTCATCCCAAAAGGTGCCCTCCTCAATACCCATCACCCACCCTCCCCTCCTTCCCACCCCCCATCAACCCTCAGTTTGTTCTCAGTTTTCATAGTGGTTTTGTTTCAAACTCTTTTATAGGAGGCATCAGTCATGACACTCTAAAAAAAGGAATCAGGTTTGTTGAGGTATAATTTACATAGAGTAAAATTCACCCTTTTTAGATGTATAACTCAGTGAGTTTTGCGATATATGCAGTCACGTAAACACCAACCACTCTAGATATAAAATAGTCCAGTTATCTCCAAAATGTTACCTCATGCTAGCCCCTGACAACTCTGAACCTGTTCCTTATAGTTTTTTTTAAAACTTTTAAAAACCTTTTAAAAAATATCATATAGTGCTCATTTTGGCAACACGTATACTAAAATTGGAATGATACAGAAAAGATGAGCTTGGCCCCTGAACAAGGATGACACACAAATTTGTGAAGCATTCCATATTTTTTTTAAAGTCATATAAATTAAAAAAATTTTTTTTAACATTTTTTTTTTATTTTTGAGAGAGAGAGACAAAGCACAAGCAGGGGAGGGGCGGAGAGATAGGGAGACACAGAATCTGAAGCAGGCTTCAGGCTCTGAGCTGTCAGCACAGAACCCGATGCGGGGCTTGAATCCACGAACCATGAGATCATGACCTGAGCCAAAGTTGGACGTTTAACCAACTGAGCCACCCAGGCACCCCAAAAGTCATATTAATATTAAAGGGGATTCTTTGAATAGAAAGGAAAGACAAAAGTGACAAAGACAAGAAAGGAACAGAGAAAATCTCCAGAAACAATAACAGAACAAGTAATAAAAAGTCATATAAATGGAACCATATAGCACATAGCCTTTGGTCTCTGACTTCTTTGACTCAGCATAATGCTTTTGTGATTCGTGGTGTCATTACATGTATCAGTCATTCATTCATTTTCATTATTGAGTAGTATTTTTCATTGTTGAGTAGCTGGATTTAACAAACTTTGTTTATCCATTCACCAGTTGATAAACATTTGGGTTAATTTCTAATTTTTAGTGACTATGAATGAAGTTGCCAGCAACAGTCACCTATAGGTTTTGTTTGTACGTGTGTCTTCATTCCTTTTGGGTAAATAGCTAGGAGTGGAATTTCTGGGTCATTTGGCAAGTACATTTTTAACTTTATTAGAAGATATCAAATTGTTTTCCAAAGTGACTGTACTATTGTATATATCCACCAGCAATGTATGAGAGTTCCATTTGCTTCACATCCTCACTTGTGCTTCCTGTTGTCTAGCTTTCTTTCCTTATGGCCATTCTAATAAGTGGTATCTCATTGTAGCTTTAATTTGTGTTTCCCTAAAGATGTTAGCATGTTTACATGTGCTTATTGGCCATCCAAATCTCTCTTTTGGTGATGTGGATGTTCAGATTTTTTGCTAATTACATTATTTTCTGGGGCACCTCAGTGGCTCAGTCAGTTAAGCCTCCGACTTCAGCTCAGGTCATGATCTTGTGGTTCGTGGGTTTGAGCCCCGTGTCAGGCTCTTTGCTGACAACTCAGAGCCTGGAGCCTGCTTCAGATTCAGTGTCTCCCTCTCTCTCTGCCCCTCCCCTGTTCGTGCTCTGTCTCTGTCTCTCTCTCAAAAATAAATAAACATTAACAGTTTTTTCTTATTACTGAGTTATAAAGAGTTCTTTAGACATTCTGAAGGTAAGCTCTTTATGAATTTTTTTGCAGATATTTTCTCTTTGTGGTTTGCTTTTTATTTTCTTAGTAATGTCTTTGAAAGAACAGAAATTTAAATTTTTTATTAAGTCCATTTTGTCGACTTTTTATGTGTCTCAAATTTAAGAAATATTTGCTTAAATATAAAATCATAAAGATTTTTTTCCCATGAATTTTATAGTTTTGGGCTTTACATTTAGGTCTCTGACCATTTTTGGTTAACTTTTGTATATGTGGTGAATAAAATTGAGATTTTATTTAACTTCAATTTTTTTGGCATATAAATGTTCCATTTATCCATCACCGTTTCCTCAAAAGATTACACTCTGTCCATTGAATTATGTGGAAACCTTTGTCAAAAATCAGTTGACTAGATCTGTGACATATTTGTAGACCCTCTATTCTGTTTTATTGATCTATATGTCTTTATCTACTGGAATATCTCACTGTCTTTATTAGTGTAGCATTAGAGTAAGTCTTTTTTTTTTTTTAAGTATAGTTGATGCACAATGTTACCTTAGTTTCAGGTGTACCACTTAGTGATGTAACAAGTTTTTATAATGTGCTATGTTCACCACAAGTGTAGCTACCATCTATCCCATTCCACCCCTATTATAATATCATGACTATATTTCTTATGCTATGCTTTTTATTGCTGTGACTTACTTATTCCATAAGTGGAAGGCCGTATCTCCTTCACCCTTTACCCATTTTGCCTATTCTCCCACCCCCCTTCCCTCTGGCAACCATCAGATTGTTCTCTGTATTTATAGGTCTGATTCTGCTTTTTGTTTGGTTATTCATTTGTTTGTTTGTTTTAGACTGCACTTATGAATGGAATCATATAGTATTTGTCTTTCTCATTCTGACTGATTTCACTTAGCATAATACCCTTTAGGTCCATTCATGTTGTCTCAAATGACACAATTTCATCCCTTTTAAGACTAATATTTCATTGTTTATATATGCTGTATTTTCCTTATCTATTCTTTTTATTTATTTATTTATTTGAGAAGGAGAGAGAGAGTATGTGTGTGAGTTGGGGAGAGGAGGAGAGGGAGGGAGGGAGGAAGGGGGGGAGAGAAAGAGAGAGAGAGAGAGAGAGAGAGAGAGAGAGAGAGAATCTTAAGCAGATTCCATGCTCAGCATGCAGCCCAACGTGGGGCTCAATCCCACAACCCTGGGATCATGACCTCAGCTGAAATCAAGAGTCAGACACTGAACTGACTGAGCCACCCAGGTGTCCATTCATTCATCTACTGATAGACAATTAGGTTGCTTCCATATCTTGGCTATTGTAAATAATGCTGCAATAAATATAGTGGTGCATTTGTCTTCTTGAATTAGTGTTTTTGTTTTCTTTGGGTAAGTACCCAATAATAGATTTATTGGATCATATGGTATTTTTATTTTTAATTTTTCGAGGAGGCTCCATACTTTTTTTATAGTGGCTGTACTAATTTATATTTCTGCCAATAGTGCACAAAGGTTCCTTGAAATCAGTTGATGTTCTATTTTTTCAAAGTTGTTTTGGCTATTTTAGGTACTAGATTTTCTGTATTAATTTTAGAATAAGCTTTTGACTTGTAATTTCTGCAAAATATCCTACTGGAATTTTGATTGAGATTGATTCAGATATATAGATCAATTTGAGGAAAGTTGACATCTTCCCAGTATTGGGTCTTGCAATCCATGAATGTAGTATATCTGTTTATGTAGGTATTCAATTTCTTTCATCAGTGTTTTGAAGTTTTCAGCACATAAATCTTGCACATATTTGGTTATATTTATTTCACTTTTTTGATGCTATTGCAAATGCATTTAAAAATTTAATTTCTGATTTTTCATTGCTAGTAGATAGAAATAATTGATTTTTGTATATTGACTTGCAGACTGCAGCCTTGCCAAACTCACCTATTCTAGTACCATTAAAAAAAGTAGATTATGTGGGATTTTCTACTTAAATGATCATGTTGTCTGCAAATAGTTTTATTTCTTCCTTTACAATTATTTTATTTCTTTTTCTTGCATCTTTGCATTAGTTACAATCTCCAGTATAATGATGAATAAGGGTAGTAAGAGTAAACTTCCTTGCTTCTTTGATTTAAAAATTTTTTTTTTAACGTTTATTTATTTTTGAGACAGAGAGAGACAGAGCATGAACAGGGGAGGGGCAGAGAGAGAGGGAGACACAGAATCTGAAATGGGCTCCAGGCTCTGAGCGGTCAGCACAGAGCCCGATGCGGGGCTCGAACCCACGGACCGTGAGATCATGACCTGAGCCGAAGTCGGACGCTTAACCGACTGAGCCACCCAGGCGCCCCATTGCTTCTTTGATTTTAAAGAGAAAAGCATTTCAGTTTCTTACCACTAAGCATAACATTAGCTATAGGTTTTCATAGATGGCCTTTATAAGGTTGAGGCAGTGCCTTTCCATTTCTAGCTTGCTGAAAATGTTATCATGAATGGATGTTGGATTTTGTCAATTTTTTTTTTTTTTTGCATCTATTGATGTGAGGGCAGAGCATTTTGGTTTTAGTTCACTGACATGATTGGTTAACTTTCAAATATTGAATGAACCTAAATATTTGAATGTCCCCAAATATTTTGGGGACAACCTCAATTTGATTGTGTTATATAATCTTTTATATGTTGATAGATTCAATTTGACAAAATTTTATTAAGGATTTCTGTGTTAGGATTCATAAGATTCTCTTCCTATAATGTCTTCCTCTGTGTTTGCTATTAGGATGATGCTGGCTTCATAAAATGACTTGGGAAATGTTTTCTTCTATTTTATGTACACATTTGTACAAAGTTGGCATATTTCTTCCTTAAATGTTCACCAGTGAACCCATCTAGGCCTGAAGTAGTTTGTATCTTTCAAGGAATTTGTCCATTTTTCCTAAGCTATCAATTCATTGGTATAAAGATGTTTACAATATTATCTTATTATAATTTTAGTTTCTGTAGGGCTTATATTGACATCCTGTCTTTCATTGCTAATGTTGGTAATTTGTGTCTTCCCTCTTTTTTTTTTCGTGATCAGCATGGCTAGAAGTTTATCAATTTTATTGATCTTTTCAAAGAATAACTTTTAGCTTCATTGATTTTTCTCTATTTTTCATATTTTATTGATTTCTGCTTTTATTATGTCCTTCCCTTTGCTTGCTTTGATTTTAATTTGATTTCTTTTTTTTTATTTCATAAATGGAATCTTAGATTATTGATTAAAAGACTTACTTGTTTTCCAATATAAACATTTAGTGCTATCTGTTTTCCTCTTGGCGACATCAATGTGAAAAATGAACTTGTTTCATGCTTTTTATTTTACCCAGTCTAGGTTGAATTGACAATTTCTAAATGCTTAATGACAATGTCTGCATTACTTATCATTGATTGGTCATAATCATTTTGGTCAGCAGGTCACATTTGAGTATCTCTGCTTTAGATAATAGAACCTGGGTTCTAACCCAGGTTTGCTCACCACATGGATTAAGTGGTGAGGCCTGGAAGGAGACTATTGCACCTGTAACCTGTGGGCCAGCCAACCAGAAAGAGAAAGAGACAGGCCTTGTGGAAACAGCAACTTTAATGCCTCACACACCCCCAGTAGAGAGAAATAGCTGTAAGGAATCAGACTCTAGCCCTCTCCCACCTTAGGGAGTAGCCATTAGGAGGAAGGACTAACTGTCATTCTAATATCCAAAAGAATGTAGAAATTCTGTCTCCACAAACCTATATAAATAAGGAGAGAGACAATGATCCCACTCGCCTTGTTACTCTCCTATTACATCCACTTCCCTGATTTGCCCACCTTAAAAATCAATTATATTTAATTGTTTCCTAACTAAACTCACAGTGCTTAAGTGCTATGCATAAACTCAACCAGCTTGTTAGTGTTAACAAAGAGAATGAAAGAGTTCTTGACTCTTAGCCTAATGTATTCTTTTCACAATAGTAAGTTTAAATTATCTTTCCCTTGCCTTTTAGCTTATAGTCAAAGTGAAGGTGTGTGTGTGTGTGTGTGTGTGTGTGTGTGAAAAGAAAGAAAGAGAGATGTGGATTTTCATTATTTAAAGGTTTTGATTAATCAACTTCTGGTTAATAGATATGAATATCATAACAAAGATTTCTGTATTAAGAAATAGGAATTTGAAGATACCATATTGTCAACAGTGAGATATGTCAGAGTCACTGAACTTTGGAGCTGGGATCTGTATGACTCAAAACTCTGTACTCTTTTCATTTTGTCTCTTTGCTTCTCACATGTGATTACAAGTCCCAAGTCATAAAGGCACTTGGCTGTCGAGTCCCAAAGGCATCATTTTCTTGCTGTTTTCTCAATTGCACAACACTTGCCCCCAGAGTACTGACCCTGGGACATAGGGCTCTACTGATTGCCCTTATTCTCACTTTACAAGAGGAACGAAGGTTTTCATGAAGTAGAGTGTTTGAAGCTGAAACTAGTGTTGAAAGAACAGTTGCTCCTCTTACTAAAGTGTCCCAAGAGCAAGGAGTCCATTTGCTTTCTCCTCCCAGCCAGCCTCCCACCCCCAACTCACACCCCTTTTACCAAAGCAAAGGAGTATGCATCTATCTGCATAGTCATTAAAATGCACCAAGTCTCAGAACTGGCTTTCTCTCCCCCCATTCTACTGCTTGACAAAGGATTTGTGACAAAAGACCTTCTTCCCGGTTTGTAAAACAGTTGTGTAAAACTCGGACTGTAAAGTCACAGTTGACTGCTTTAATGTGGAACAGCTGGGAGGGTGTAGACACACTGGCAGGTTGAGACAGGGACTGGGAATGGTCCCCCATTCTGCGAAGGGTCGACTTAGTCACACCACCTGCTGCCCCTATTATTTCAAGAGCAAACCAGTCATGACAGCCTCAACAGACGGACACACGGCACCAGACGGTGCAAGGGAAGTTAAGAAAAGATAAATTAAGTGATCAATAAAGATAAGGGACCTGCTCAGCAGTAAATGGTGCTGACAGACCAGACAAAACATGAAGCAAACGGGCATTTGATAATGTGGGGGGGTGTGGAGCTTAGCGTCAACCTTCATAGTATTGACATTTCGGACACCACTGGGACATTGGCAGTGGATTTTCCTGGCTAGGCTGACTTGAGTTGGAGGTGGTTGCCTTTATCTTTCCATTGTACATGCAGAAGAGTTCAGGGTCCATTTTAGAAGTGTACTAAGCTATATACATGGAGGAAGTCACAGCCGGCATTGACCTAAGCCAAACTAGATAGTGCATGGGTATGAAATTGGAGGTTTAAGGTCCACAAAGATGCCTCTCCTTTTGACTTATTTGAACATTCATTAGTTTGTTCACTCCATCTAATCTTGAACAAGCATCTATTATGGACTAGGCACAGTGCTAGGCCATACTAGGTATGGGGGTATGGTGGTTGTAGTGGTGATGGTGGTACAAAATTGCAGTCATTTCCCTGAGGGTGTTATAGACTAATGAGAGAGACACTCCCAACACCCCACCCCCAAACTAGTTTAGATATAATACTACCCTTAAGTAGTATAGTGGAGGGATGTACAACATGCCAGAGAGTGACTCAGTCTGCTTGAAGGAATCAAGAACATGTTTACAGAGGAGGGTAGGAGAGAGAAAGTCAAGGAAAGACATTTCTGGCAGAAAAACAAACAACACAAAAAACACAGATATGACAAATGTGGCCTTCCTTCCCAGTTCTGTATGTGAGGAATTCTCAAAACCACAGTCTACTCAAGGGTGAGTGATTTAAATAGTTTGGTTTTATTAATGTAAACACAAGTATATAGTAAAGGAGAATGAAAAGTCAAATTAATTTTTTGAAATCAACTCTAATGCTTCCAAGAAATTCTGGGCTTTTCTATAAGTCTGCTTCAGGCTTTCTCCCCAGATATTCCTGGGGCTTATGCTTATTCTTCTCTGCCATAAGTAGAAAGAGTCGAAACTTGTGTTCAATTTGATATAGCTAGAAAATGAGATGCCTGGAAGGGGAGGTTGGAATGGGCAGGAGAAGAGAGAAGGAACAGGGCTGGTCAGAGGAGGTACAGCCATACTGAGAAGATGTCTTGATGCCTCCTGTTTAGATGGAGTTTTACAATATACAAAGTACTCTTACAGAATTATTTCGTCTGACCTTCATCATGACCCTACCAATGACTTTTAAATGGGGATAACATGGGCATATCTGTGGACATTGTTGTTTCATATTTGAATTCAAGAAAGGCTCTCTGGCTTTTGTAGGAAGAATGAACTTGATGGAAAGAGAGGACAAGGAACTACAATTATTGAGGGCCTACAATGTCCCAAACATTTTAACATTCATTATCTTACATGGGTTTGGCCACAGCTGGCAGAAAACTCAAAATAAAATTAGCTTAAAGAGGTGGATTATTTTTAATTATTCATAAGGTTATTCAGAGGTGGTCTTTCCAGGGCTGGCACGGGAGACCCACTGTCTCAGGATTTAGGCTCCTCCAGCTCTCTGTTCAGTCTTCCTCAGGGGCCAAGGAGTTTGTTGAGTTCTAGCCATCATGCCTTTGTTCCAGGAAATAGGAAAGATTAAAGAAAGGCATGGGACACTTCTAACTAAATCTTACTGGCCCAATTTAGTCATGTGACCCACAGCTAGCTGCAGAGGATGTTGGGAAATGTAGTCTTCTAATCAGGCAGCAACATGCTCAGATAAAAAGGAAGAGCATGGATCCTGGGGTTGACAACTGGAAGGTTGTTTTTTTTTTTTTAATTTTATTTTTTATTTTTTAAAATTTACATCCAAATTAGCATATAGTGTAACAATGATTTCAGGAGTAGATTCCTTAGTGCCCCTTACCCATTTAGCCCATCCCCCCTCTCACAACCCCTCCAGTAATCCTCAGTTTGTTCTCCATATTTATGAGTTTCTTCTGTTTTGTCCCCCCCCGTTTTTATATATTTTTTATTTCCCTTCCCTTATGTTCATCTGTTTTGTCTCTTAAAGTCCTCATATGAGTGAAGTAATATGATTTTTGTCTTTCTCTGACTGATTAATTTCACTTAGCATAGTACCCTCCAGTTCCATCCACGTAGTTGCAAATGGCAAGATTTTATTCCTTTTGATTGCTGAGTAATACTCCATTGTGTGTGTGTGTGTGTGTGTGTGTGTGTGTGTGTGTGTGTATACACACCACATTTTCTTTATCCATTCATCCATTGATGGACATTTGGGCTCTTTCCAGACTTTGGCTATTGTTGATAGTACTGCTATAAACATGGGGGTGCATGTGTCCCTTTGAAACAGCACACCTGTATCCCGTGGATAAATGCCTAGTAGTGCAATTCCTGGGTCATAGGGTAGTTCTGTTTTTAGTTTTTTGAGGAACCTCCATACTGTTTTCCAGAGTGGCTACACCAGCTTGCATTCCCACCAACAATGCAGAAAAGATCCTCTTTCTGTGAATCATTGCCAACATCTTTTGTTGCCTGAGTTGTTAATGTTAGCCATTCTGACAGGTGTAAGGTGGTATTTCATTGTGGTTTTGATTTGTATTTCCCTGATGATGAGTGATGTTGAGCATTTTTTCACGTGTCGGTTGGCCATCCGGATGTCTTCTTTGGAGAAGTGTCTGTTCATGTCTTTTGCCCATTTCTTCACTGGATTATTTGTATTTTGGGTGTTGAGTTTGATAAGTTCTTATAGATTTTGGATACTAACCCTTTATCTGTTATGTCATTTGCAAATATCTTCTCCCATTCTGACAACTGGAAGTTTTGCCATGGAATTATCACCTAGGTGTTCAGAGAAGGTAGATGATTTGTTCCAAGTCACAAAACCATAACACTGCAGAGCTTAGATTCAATTCTAGTTCTTACTGAATCTGAATCTGATGCTGCTTCTACAGTTGTGCTCCACTTGGACATGGGCTCATGATACGTAAGAAATAATAAAATTAAAGCTGAAAATTAGGAGTACATCGAATAGCATAATGAAGATCTGAATTGATGATAAAATAAAGCCATATATTTGAGAATATATCAAACCATCTATTTAATAATAATAATTAACAACCATATCTTGAATCTTGGCCACATATAAAGCTTTATTCTACATTAGCTCATTCATTCTCCCAAATTTGGGAGATAGTTATCATTTGTTCTTATTTACAGATCAGGAACCTAAGACTCAGAGAGGTTAAATAATATGCCCAAGTATGATTCTCTGTTCTATTTTTATGCCATGCTATCTCTCAGTGTATCACTTGAAAATAAATATTTTGATTTATGGGTTTTTATTTATCTACAGTTTTTCTAAAATATTACTATCATTGATCCAGAACTGAAAGGAACCTTAGTCTTCCTATTCAATTTCCTTTTCATTGATAGTGAAGACAGGAATGTAACAACGGCAACAACATCAATGACAGTGATTATAGTTACAGTACATTGGGTGCTATAAGGTAGGTGAGTCTCCAGCCTTGTCTCCCAATGCCTACCTCCACTCACCATCTTCCATGACCCCTGTCAAGGGAAGAAGAATTGCTAAACGAATAACAAGAATCTAAAACATTGAATGGGCCATGGCTGTCAACAGACAAAGTCACCATGCTAAAACACTGCTACCGTTGGGGCAGTAGGTGGAGCATCTGACTTCTTCAGCTTGTGTCATGATCTCATGTTTCATGAGTTCCAACCCCACATCTGGCTCGCTGCTTTCAGCAGGGCCCACTTTGGATCCTCTGTCCCTCTCTCTCTCTGTTCCTTCCCCATTGCACTCTCTCTCACTTTCAAAAATAAATAAATCTTTAAAAAAACAAAAAACAGTGCTACCATTTCCTCCTACCTTTGTGTGATAAGCAGATCTAGACAGGGCCTGGCACATCAGTGTGGACCCAATCATCTCTTCTTTTCTTCCTTTTCCGCCCCACCCCTCCTTCCTCTGCTGCTGCTTCCTTTATTTTTTCCTCCCTTTTTCTTCTTTCCAAACCTGGACAACTTTTCCTTTTTCTTTTCTGATCTTTTTTTACTTCCTTTTCCTGTGAATCCCCTTGAAGGTAGATGATTCTCAGGTTGAATTTTGGGAGGAGAGTGCAAACGTTCTACCTGGTTGTCAAGCTGAAACCATGTGCTCCACCAAAGCTTTTCTGAAGCTCAGAACAAGGGTGTGCCAACAGCTAATGCCAAAAAGGGAACTTTGATTTCCATCTGCTTTTGTTCTTCACGTGTTTAGCTCCCTCAAAAGGAGGGGAGATTGCAGGGCAGGATTTGGTGCTGCCTAGGCTCCTCACTCTGATATTATCAATTCATCCCTCACCCATAAGAAGAGTTTACCATGCACCTGGCTCAGTGTTCAGCATTTCATGTGCAGGATTTCACATACTCCACACACATCAGCCATCTAAAGGTACTCTTATTACTGAAGAGGAAATCAAGATTCACAAAGTGAAGGACTTGCCCAGTGCATGACCATCCCACCAGGATTAAAAACCAGGTCTGTCTGACTGCAACCCTGCTCTTTCTGATGGCATTTCTCGATCCCCTCCAATGTGCAAAAGGAGCCCACATGTGCCAGTCAGCCCTGGCCTTGGAGCTATAGCAATCCTAGATTTCATGGAAGATCCCCAGTCTTTTACAAGCTGTTCCGGTCATGACCATCCTAGTCTTTGGTTAATGCTTTGCATTTGTGAGATGATTACAGTCCAAGCTGGCCATGGAAGTATTTCCTTTTATGAACTGGCCTCCATGACTCTAGGCCTAAGAAGGCCATGGTCCATTAGTGCTGTCAGATCTTCTCAGTAGGCACACCACATCCAAGCATGATCTCAACAAACAACTGCAAGTGTTATGCCAGGGTGTGGAATGCACCAATGGCAGCCATCTTATGCTTCACTTGGCTCTGTCTTCCTCTAGCCAAGTTTTTCTTAGCAATTTCTGGGCATCTTTTTCTTCCTCACATGACAATTACTTATCTAAGTAAGTGAGACACTGAGACATTGTGGAAAAGCTTATAAAGGAGTGCCTGAATCATCAGTCCTAATCCATGCTCTTCTCCCTGCTAGCTTTGGACTTCTCCAAGGCTTAACTTCTCAGCACACCAGTGTCTTCAGAGCTTAATAGGGATGACAAAATGCTATTGAGCTCCAGCGAGTTAGTAATGCATAGCAGTATCTTGTGAAATAACCAAACAAATGACATTTTTTGGGTAATATTTCTCACTCTAGAATCTGAGCTTTTTGAGAAAAGAGATCTGTTGCCAGAGAGAATGACACCTAAACTACCAAATTCTTTTAAGAATCAAATGAAAACCTCTCTGTAAAGCACCCAACATGGAGCCTACATAAAGAGGTGGGAAATGAATATTAAATCTCTCCCACCAACCCCTTTGTTTTGTGTCTCCAGCTCTTAGCACATATTAAACTTTAGCACATATTGAGATAGCAGTACAACATATGGATTATGAACAACAGCAATAACAATCATTATTAATACTCGTGCAGACTCTGTGCCAGGCAGTATTCTAAGTGCTTTATATATATCTACTCACTTAATCCTCATAATTGCCCTTCTAGGAAAGTCCTGGTATTATCCTCATTTTACAGATGAGGAAACAGACAACAAGAGGTCACTTACATTTCCCAAGGCATCACAGCTAACACCTAGCAAAGCCAAGATTTAAACAAAGACTGTCTGGCTCTAGAGTTAAAAGCATAGATCACAGACCATGTGTTCAATTGCAAATGATCCACAATTCTTTATAGCTCTTCCCATTAAGAGTCAGACTCTATTTGCCCACCCATTGAGCCTGGACTGACTTTGTGACTTGCTTCGATCAACAGAATGAGTTCCGAGCCTGGACCTCAGTAGGCCTTGCAGTTTCTGTTCGCACTGTCTTGAAAGGCTGCCACTATCTGAACAAATTGGCATTAGCCTCCTTAAGGATGATGTGGAGAGAGGACCAGCCCTGTAAGTGAGACCATCTTAGACCATCTAGCCCCAGCCACACCAGCCCAGAGCAGCATAACCTCCGAGCCAAACCACAGAATCATGAGAGGTAATAAAATGGCTGTTGTTTTCAACCATGAGGTTTGGAGTGATTTGTTATGTAACAGGAGGTTGATCTGCTTAGGGGCTGTGTGTCCTTGGGTAGGCTGCTTAGCCTCACTGACCTCAAAGTCATTACTTATAAGTGAGACGAATTTTTCCCACTCCACAGGAGACTGTATGTTTGGCATGTATAAGGAGGTACTCAAACAATGTTAAGTTGTTTCCCCATGAGGAATATATTATGCAAAGACAAGCTTTAGAGGGATGCAAAGTGGCTAGAAGATCAATTTGTAGATTAGGATTACAAAAATGTAAGGACATGGTAGGTCACAAATGCCTAGACAAGGAAGGGGGTATATTGAATTTTTGCTAAGAGGGGATTCAGAGTCTCGGTTGCATGGTTGGATTTGAGGACCCTTAACATTCTTTCTGTTCTCGAGATTGGATGAATCTCTGGCATCATGGATCATATGAACCAGGTTAAAACTTTTCCTCTTCTCTTTTCCTTCCTATCTTTCCTAACCATATTTCCTTTAATGCATGCGGGTAATGCCCAATTGTGGTTGAAACTATGCATGATTTGTCGAGTGAATGTCTTTGCTAACTAATTTAAGCACAGCAGAGGGTGGGGGCTCAAAAATGTTAGCTAAATTGAGCATCCAACACGGATGATCCAACCGCTTTTACTAAAATCTTACCAGGAGTGGACAAAGTAATTAAAATAATAAAGGCAGAGGGAGATAGAAATGGAAATCTTTGTTTTGCAGGCTGGTAAAACACACATCAGTGTGCCCATAGGATGATTATGATGTGGTGTTTTTATTCATCTGTTTTTCTGGCTTGCTAGCTTAGTTTTTCATTTTGTTTTTAAAGATTTGACTTTACAGTGGGAAGCCTTTTGTAACAACTGGTCTTGCCGAATCTCTGTTGCTTATAGGGGTCTCATTTGAATCCCTGAATCCCACTAGCCAATTTCACTAAAAACCCCGTAAATGACCAAACTCAGACACTCAGACTTGCATTTGGTGGATATTTTAATGTGTTCCTTCGGTAAAGACATTCAGAAGCATAAACCTAATTGAAATGGAATATTTCAACAATTGATAAAAAGTATTTGCACTGTCCATTTCACATCAGAATTTGGGGTGTGTGTGCAGGGGCTGTGGCTTTTAATAAAGAAAACTAAAAATATAAAATCAACCCGCCGAGAATCGAAGTGAGTTGAAATATTCTCCTATACTTCTCCAATATTTTTATGGAGGAAAAATAAAATTCCTCGTCCGCGTTTCCCTTCTGTATTCCCTGGCTTCAAACTCTGGCCTTGTGATCCGTCCACATTCCCCTTCTTCACTCTTTCCTGGTGCCAGTTATCTCTCAGCTTCGCAAACCCCAGCACTGCTGATGAATAAACATCGTTCCGTCTGTGGCGCCCCATACACTTTGGAGACAATGTTCAGCTTCAAAGTTTTCAGAATTGCCTGGTCCGGTTTTGTTAATGACATTAGTGGGACCGCATTGTCGGGGTTAGGGGCGAGACAATGGCGCATCTCTTACATCATCAGGCACAAGGAGCTCTGTCTCCAGCTGTACAAACAGCACAGGAAATGGATTTTTTTTCTTCGTGTTATGTTTCGTCTATTAAAATTATGCAAACCCGGCAGATACAATTGCTTTGTTAAGACTCCGAAATGTCTAACCATTCATTTCCCAAGTAAGGAGCCTGCGGCGCGTTTGATGCTGAGGATTGTTAATCCCAAACGTGGAGAACTAATAAAATAATCAAAAAAGGACCCCAGAAGTGTTGATAAATTTCAATTATCTCTTGCTCTGTATCCCAGGATTGGACTAGCAGGATGGGACTGCCTTCAAGTAGTACTTGAGTCGGGGCTGCGTTTTCTCCTCGTTGGGCCCCTAGGCACCGACGTCTCTCCTTTGTGGCTGAATCGCCTTAGCAGGGCTGGTGTTTGGAGGTGCTCAGGGCCAGAGGAGACAAAGCGGGCCCGCTGCACAAAGGCGAGGGAGCCAAAGAAAGCAAAATTGAATCTCTAGCACCCTGCTCCTGAGTAAACAGACAAAACTAATGGGTCTGCCATTTCTCCTCCCATCCAATTACTGGGTTCCAGTAGAGAGAATATGGCAACATCAGCTCACACAAATCCTAATACTCTTAATCCCTTCCATACATATAAACCTCACATCCACCCACATGACTTCATTACCCAAACCACCCAGGCAGACAGTGTGAAGGAATGGGCCCACCAGCTGCAGAAACCTGCCTTCTTCAGGTTTTAATCAGCTAATGAGGGATATGCAAATGAAAAGCTTATGGGATTATGGCTTGTCCGACAGCAGTTCACCCCTAGTGATAGAGGACTAATACAGGTGTTAGTAAACGGGTTATTAGGCCCGGCCTAATTTAGGTCTATTCATGCTGCGCTTGCACTCTTAGCCTAAACATTTGTCCTCGTCCTGGGGGCCCAGCAGGAGCCATCTTTAGGCCTGTGGTAGGTCTCACATGAACTCCTTGCTAAAGATATGAAGTTAATAAATCCAGCCATTGGGTGTTTAGGCATACACAGCGACATCAGAGTGGCCTCTGGTAGGGGCTTTTTTCTTTCCCCACGGGGGGAAGGGCCTGAGAAACTGCCGGGGAGCAGTGAGAGGGAGTCTGACTCAACATCATTCACCACTTACTTTGATTCACAAAGAAATAGGGACATAGACATGTTTAACAATCAGCTCTCTAGAAGAGGGAAAAAAGGCCCTGATTCATGAGTCCACTGATTTCTATGGAGTAAATGCTCCTACCCTGGATCACACCAAATGGCCAATGTGACGTCGAGTGTCTTGCAAAGAATTCTCAAAAAGTTAACGAGTCAGCTCTCGCGAGCCACGAGGTGGCTCCAGCACCCCACTGGACACAGGCCTTGCCCCCATGTTACTTATAGTCTAGCACAGTCATTCAGCGTGAGTCTGTGAGGTCTCAGAAAATTTTTACTTTATGCTAAGATGCTATTTGCCTTTGTTTCCCAGGTTGACATTTGCCCCGTTGGTGCAGAAACAATGGTGGTGTAACTGGACGCTTAGCCCAGATCAACGCTGTTACAATCTCTGTGTTCTCCCGCCACTCGCTTGCAGGAAAACAAAAAAATTCCAGCCTCTCTTAAGAATTTCCTTGATGAAGCAGTAAAAATCATTAACTTTATCAAACCTTGACCCTTGAATGCATGTCTTTTTAATATTGTGTGTGACGACTGAGGAAGTGCCTATAAAGCATGTCCTCACACCAAAACATGATGATTACAAGGCAAGAACTGAGTGATTGTTTAAGTTCTGAACTGAACTAGCTGCTTTCTCATGAAATGCCATTTTGACTTGAAAGAGTGACAAGCTATGCTTATTCAGACCTGGTTGTTTGACAGACATTTTCTTGCAAATAAATGAGATGGGTCTGTCATTACAACTCACCGTATCTGTTGCTAATGGTAAAATTTGAGATTTCAAGCAAAAATTAAAACCTTAGAAAGCTGTCTCCCCCCGTCGTGAATTTGACACATCCCAGTATAAAGACTTATATGAGATTAGCAGTGATATTAGTGCAAGTGATATTTCAAAGTTGTATCATGAAATATGTCAACATTTGGAAGATCTGCCTGAGTGAACTGATATTTTCCAAATGATCAGTGCGCGATGTTATAAAATCAGGCATGGATTAAAAAAAATCCATTCAGAGTGCCAGATAGACCAAGGGGTATGAAAATCCCATTAAAACAGTTTGAAATTTCATGTTGCAACTCTAACCTTTAAGAAATTACTGCTTGTTGGGGCGCCTGGGTGGCTCAGTTGGTTAAGCACCTGACTTCAACTCAGGTCATGATCTTGCGCTTCCAGAGTTCAGGCCCCGCATCGGGCTCTGTGCTGACAGCTCAGAGCCTGGAGCCTGTTTTGGATTCTCTGTCCCCTCCCCCCTCTCTGTCCCTCCCTGGCTCTCTCTGTCTCTCTCTCAAAAATAAATAAACATTAAAAAAATTTTTTTAAGAGAAAGAAGAAATTACTGCTTGTTTACTTTAGGTATAATGTTGAAGAATAAAACCCAGTCACATGAAATGTTTATTAAAATGCTCATTTTTTCACCCAGCCACATATCTGTGAGGCCAGATAGTCTTCATACACTGCAACCAAAACAGTGTATCCCAACAGACCAAGTGCAGAGGCAGATAGGAGAATGTACCTGTCCTCTACTGAGCCACACGCTAACAGGATTTGCAAAAATGTGAAACAAAGCCACTCTCTTTTACCAAACGTGTTTTGTTTTGGAAAATAGTTACTTTCATAAAAAAAAAATGCTATCTATTTTGCTTTTATTTAAATTTTTTTAATATTCAGAAAAGCTTTACTGATAATAGTAAAACACAAAACAAGAAACAACACCAATGTCTACTGACAGAATGGAGAAGTTGAGGCATATGCATAAAATATGATGCAGTAAAGAAAACAAATCTCAAATATAATGTTCAATGAAAAAAAAGCAAGCCCAGGAGACTATGTACAGTCAATATCATTTACAGAAAGTTCAGTTAAAGAACAAAGATAAGCAATATATGTGGTAAAGCAATAAACAATAAGAGATTGACAAATATCAAATGCTAAAAGGTCTAGTGTAACATCGATATCTGGCCCAAACCAAATATCACCATCATGGAACAAACTTATAGGATCCAAAAAAAAAAAAAACCCTGAAACTTCATTTTTAAAATTAATTATTGCTATATTTTCATTAGTAAACATTTTATTTTTTTTAATGTTTATTTTTGAGAGAGAGACCGTGCATGCTCAAGAATGCAGGGGAGGGCAGAGAGAGAGGGAGACCCAGAATCCAAAGCAGGCTCCAGGCTCTGAGCTGTCAGCACAGAGCCCGATGCAGGGCTTGAACTCACAGACCGCGAGATCATGACCTGAGCTGAAGTCGGACAGTTAACCAACTGAGCTACCCAGGGCCCCCGATGTGTTATGTTTCTTTCAATGAATAAATATTTTTAAGCTTTTCAGTTTTAACTTATCATACTGCAAGTCTCAAGAGATATATAACCCTTACCAACAAAAACCTTTGTCATTCTCAATAACTTGTAAGAGTGACCAGGGGTCCCGAGACCAAAAGTTTAAGAACCATTGGTCTAATGAACAGTACTTTTTGTCATAAACAAGGAGTAGGAGTTTGCTTGATGAAGGTGATGGGAAGGAGAGATCAAACAAGAAGTGCAAAGCCAAGAGGACATGTACTTGGCCTTCCGTGGGAGAGTCAGCACTACCGGGGCATGAGGTGTGTGTGGCAGGAGGGGAGCAAGCTGGGGCAAAGACAGCTTGTAAAGCTACAGGAGTAGGTGGGGGCCTTGTCCCCTCCCTACATATTTTGTGGCATCCAGGAGCCACAGGAAGCCTTTAAGCAGGGTCATGACCTGATCTACAACTTAGAAAGATCACTCTGACCTCAGGGGTCTTAGCACATTTATCCAGGGGCCAAAGGCTGATGAGTGAGAGCCCAGTTTCAGAAGTTTTCTTTAGCTGGCACCGTGGTTTGAAAGTTTAGAATTTGACAACTGTCTTGTTCCAGGCCCCATCATTCTCTGTGGTCTTACACTCCCCAACCCCTGTGTTGATGTAATCTTCCTAGTCTTTATGATGTGTGAACCTGAGAACCAAGGGGAAGATGGGTACACTCATGGGTACATTCTCTCTACTGGGCAAAACTGGGGACTTCTCCATGCTCTGTGAGGGTTCTCTTTGGTCCAAGGGTTTTTGAAATGTAAGTGATCTTTGGCACAAACATTAAGAAAAGAAGGGCTTGTGTAAAGGGCAAAATCAGGCTTAGAGAATTTTAGATCTCTTTAAGGGTTCTCTAATGTTCTCTTAGTGAAGAAAGACCATTACATGTTATGAGTTGATTTTCTACAAACTATCTTTTCTGGAAAATAGTAAATTTACATGCCTGTTGTCATAAGGAGTATCTCTTACTCTCCTGGGAACAATCTTACAATACGTTGGACTTTTTTTTTTTAAGTTTATTTATTTTGAGAGAGAGAGAGAGGGAGAGAGAGAGGGAGAGAGAGAGGGAGAGAGCAAGCGTGGTAGGGGCAGAGAGACAGGGGAGAGAGCGAATTCCAAGCAGGCTCTGCACGGTCAGTGCAAAGCCCCGTGTGGGGCTTGAACCCACAAGCCGTGAGATCACGACCTGAGACGAAATTAAGAGTCGGACGCCTAACCGACTGAGCCACCCAGGTGCCCCACGATATGTTGGGCTTTTAAAAATTATAACTCTTATTTATTTTGCAAGGATCAGTGAGACATAATGAAAAGCCTCAGGTCAAGGGGGAGGAAAGAAAGACAAATTACCTCTAATCCCCCTCCACACAGTTTTTATTATTATTTTCATGGTCTCTCTCAGTGTTGGCCCCCACACCTACATAATTATTATGTAGTTGTCATCATAGGCTGGAAATAATTTTATATCCTACCCTTACTTTTCAGTAAGGCAAAGAGAAAATGGACACACCTGAATGCCTGCTCCATGCCAGAGATTGCTAGATGTTATAACATGCTTTATCTTGTTGATTCTTACAGGTACTTAACAAAGTGGGTATTATTCAGACTTTGACGCAGAGGTTACATGACATAATTAGAGGTTCGACTAATACGAATTGGTTATCAAGTTAACCAGCTCGTGAATGACATTGAGGAAGGATTCAAACCTCCTTTCTCTGGCGGGACATCCCCTTCCCCTTTGCGTTGTATTTTCTCCATGTTGCTTCATCATTTCCAATGCTGTAACTCATGTTGGCTTCACTATAATCTAGTCCATTTCTAGTCCATTATAAACTGCCTGAAGGTAGTTTTACTTGTCTTTATCCCAGCACCTAGCACAGTGTCTGGTAAGTCGCAGGTATTGAATCAATACTTGTTGGATAAATGCAGTCCCTGCACCCACCTTTCTCAGAGTTTAGGGCTAATGAGGGCCTCCTCCTCCTTGCTTACTTTATTTGACAAAATTTAATTAAACTGATGCAGGCCAGCCAGGTCCGAGAACCCAGGGGAGGGTCCCACAGGACCAGCCAAGAGGTGTCCTTGGCTTCACACAGGATAGAAATCAAACACAAGCCAGAGAAAGTGGGAACAGTTTATTGAATAGTATGAGTGACAGAGAATAGTAGATGGAGTGTGTGGGAAACTAGGAAAGGAGAGAAGAAAGTCTCATTGTTGCTTGGGGTTAGGGATTTATATTGGAAAGGGGTCCAGGGTAGGTGTTCTTTTGGGAATTTAGGGTAGGGTCCTATCAAAGGTGTCAGGCAAATTGCTGAAGGTAGGGGTATTGATGCCAATGTTAGCTGAGGTTTGCTTGAAGGTAACATCTTGGAACATGTTTAGGATCTGGCTCTTCTTAGGTGTTAACAGGTATTTGGGGCTCAGGACAAAAGTCAGAGAATGATTAACTTTCTTGCTTCCCCCTTAACTGGGAACATAGCTTCTTTGGCTTATTCAGAGGCAAAATATGGAACATGAGTAAATGGGGTCTAGCAGAAAAACAGCAGAGACAAAGCCTTTCTAAAATGGTGTCCCTTCAGTTCTCCACTTGAAAACTAGTATGTCCTGGGCCCTTGACCAGGTACAGGGAAACAAAGCCCAAAGCCCCCTGAAGGGTCGCAGGCAGGATACTGAGACAGAAATGCTCCCTGGAGGTACCCACAGGCAGCGATACAGGGAGAAGCAGCTAGGAATGTGTGAGATCATCTGGGATGGCTCTCCAGGAGAGATAGCTTTGTTCCATCTTCTACAAATAGCACCTCGATCTCCATCAGCCATCTTTTGAAAATGTGCACTTGGTTACAAGAGGCCAGAGATGAGAAGAATTTCATGTTGCTAAGGGTTGGGGTTTCAGGCTTGTTGTTTACCTTTGAGGCATTTTATTTTAGCTTACACAGAAGGTACACGACTCACCTTTTTGTTTCCTGTATATCATATTTAAATCCATTAAGGCACCTCGCAGTCTGAAAGAATTCTATTTGCCGTTCCTTCTGTAAACTGAGTATTTGCCACCGCCATTGCCCCTCCCCCTTTTACCTTTTGTCTGGATCCATACACTAAATTCTCTAAATTTTGTACTTTATAGAGTTTGGAGTTAGTGTCATGTACAAAAACTTTGGTTTTTAAAATGTTCTGCCCTGTCATTGCAAAATCAAGGAAAACTCTTATTTGATTGCTGTCAGTTTCCTATGGATTCACTAATGTGATTCTGTGTGTTCTATCTGTGCCAACACCTTCAGAACTCAGGGAGATGATATGAGAATTCTGGTGCTAGATGAAATTGACCAGGTACCTTTTCAGAGTATGTTGTACAAATGCCTGAAGAAATGCTTTTTTCTCCCTTCAAAAATGTCATTTTCCAGGCACATGATCTCATTGCTCTAGAATTCCATCTTTGGATAACAACATAGCCAAAGTCAGTGCTTAAGGACTTTGCAGGATGACTGAAGAAAATTTTTCTGGCCTTTGGAGTGCGTGGGGTTAGGGGGTGGGGGCAGGTGTCCAATTACACTCTTCTTTCCTCCAGCTCTAAAATGGTCTCCTTCTTCCTGCCCTTTCCCCAAGCCTGGATTTCACTGGAGAATTCATAGTCCTAAAATGTAGAAAAGATATTGGAAGTATTTAGATGCCAGAGTACCAGGCAATCGTAGGTACTTCTTGGAAGTTCTGCTTGGCCTCAGTGGGAGAGTAATTCCAAATGAAAGTTGTTCAACAGGGAATTGTGCCAATTGATGCTGAGAACTCAGAACACAAAACAAGCTTTATCATTTTTTATGTTTAATTGTCTCCTTGAAATAGGGGTGAAATTTTTAATGTTTTTGGTTCCCTTGGAGAAGAGAGGACCCAACTAGATTTCTTGAATTCTTCTTTACAAAAGTCTTTTTTTTTTTGTTCGCTAAATACTTTTTCTGTTGGAAATAAAGAACTCAGCAGAGTTAAGTCCTTCAGCAAATGTTCTAAACACCTAATTTGGACCGACACCTTGTCCTGGGATTGGCCTGTTAACCTTTCACCCTTTACCCAGGCTGCCATGGGGGAATGATCCTCTTAGAATCCTCCCCAGGCAAGGCCACAACATGGGATTCTTAAGTCTATTTAACCTCGGGATTTGGGGAGGCAGCTTTTCCACCCGGCATTGTTCATCATCGGCATTTGTTTTCTGTAGTTCCTTCCAATTAGTTGGCCAGGGCTTGGACAGCACATGTGATTCTAATGCCTTGTAGACCATTCCTCTATTCTGACAATGAGAAATGAGAGCAGGCTCATGACACTTGGTAAAATGACATCATGCTTACAGATCCAAACATAGTCCATAAAGAGGTATCCCACGTATTTCAACATATATTAATAACTATAATTGACATTTGTGACACCATTTGGAATTCAAAATTATTTTCTATGTCTAGCTTCCTTAGCTACTTACAGTAAACCTGTGGGGTAGGTGGCGATTCTAAATGCCAAGTTTTCAGACGAGCAAACTAACAGTGAGAGAAGCAGTGGAAATTTCCAAAGTCGCTCAGTTAGGTAAAACTGACTTGCCTGTTTCCATTTCCTTGCTGTTTCACTTGATTAATTCATTTTTCTTATTAAATAACAACCAGCCAAGGAAAGTAGGACTTACATTAAGTCTACTGCTCTCACAGTATAGGACTGGCAAGAGCATAGAAAAATAAAAGGAAAATAAAGCATTGGAGCCAAATAAAAAATCTCAAAAAAGATCTAATGCATTGAGAACTTAAGATATGAGACATGGCATTCTATTTTAGGAAAAATAAATGTTTCATTTTATAAATGGTATTGACTACCTTCCTAGAAGAAAAAGACCCCCTTAACTCACACCTTATATAAAAATTATAGGTGGATTAAATATTTCAATGTTTTAAAATAAAATTATAATTTTATTTTTACTTAAAAAAATTTTTTTAACATTTATTTGTTTTTGAGAGGCAGAGCACAAGCACAGAAGGGGCAGAGAGAGAGGGAGACCCAGAATCCAAAGCAGGCTCCAGGCTCTGAGCTGTCAGCACAGAGCCTGATGCGGGGATCGAACTCATGAACCGTGAGATCATGACCTAATCCAAAGTTGGATGCTTAACTGACAAAGCCACCCAGGGTCCCCTAAAATAAAATTATAATTTTAGAAAAATATTTGTAGAAACCTGTTTGGTTGGGAATGTTTCTATTCACAGGAAACCCAGAAGCTATAACAGAAGAGAGATGTTTTTTATGTGACAGATATACCATGACAAAATTTAAAAAGCAGTGGTAGCCGAGGAAAAAATATGAAATACATGGCAAACAAAGCTTAATATTTCTACTATACTATGTGCTCCCATAAATCTTAAAAGCAAACCTTAGAATGGGGCAAATAGTATAAACAGGAAATTCACATAAGAGGAAATCCAAAAGTCCTGAAACACAAGAAAAAAACACTTAACCTCAGCAATCAGGGAGATACCAAATACAGTAATAATGAAGTATCATTTTGACCCATCAAACTGGCAAAACATAAAAAGAGCAATATCGTTGTGAATTGGAGAGGATGCTAGAAAACTGTTACTCCCATAAATTAATGGGATGTGGGTAATCTGTCTATTACTACAACCTTTTTGGAAAGTAATCTGGCAATATATATCAAAATATACTTCATTTTAATATATGAAATTTCCATTAGCTTTAGCAATTCTATTTAAAAAATATATTCCGTAAAAATAAAAACATTAAAAATAAGGTTCTGAGTTCAAGAGTGCTTACTATAGCAATGCTTATAATCATAGAAATAAAAATAAAACAAAACTGAAAAGTATTCATTAATTAAAGTATCTAGCAAATGGTAAAATAAATATTTTTAGAATATCTATAGAATATTTTCAGTTTCTAAAGAAATTACATGATATCTTTATCTCTCAACCCAGATGAACCACAATGTATTTATTAAATGAAAAAAAGAGAGAGAAGTGAATCTGGTATGGTACGTTTTTACTTTATAAAATTTTACGAGTGTGTGGGGGGGTGTATCTGTATATACTGTCAACTTGTCTAAGCCAATTTAGTTATGCACCACTTTTAGGGTCATATTGGTAAATAATATTAACCTTAAAAGTTTTAGGTGGGTTTAGTTAACGAGTCTCAGACTCAATCCCACTGCATGTATGGACATTCATAGCCAGCAAGCACACACAGTTCATTTCACATCACCAGTTCTGGAAGCTCAATTAAGTCGAGCTCGATCCTTCAGTTGTTATACTTAACATCCTGCATGACAGGTTCCCTTGAGCCCGATGTGACAATATGGCAGGAGCAGGATTCTGCTCCCTTTATGGTCTATATCAGGCCATCAGAAATCCTCCCAAACTGGACCAGGACCCTTTAGGATCAAGTCTTAGACACCATCTGTAAAGGAGCAGGCTATACAGACTTTGCTAGACTTTTAAACCTTATCCATGCATGGAAGTGGAGTGGCTCTTAAAAGAGTTGAGGTAAGTCATTGAATACCACCAATTTCACCAATGGAAACCCATTTTAAACATCTATCATGCAAACAAGCTACAAATTTAACCTGTGAAAAACCCATTTCTAACATCCACTATACTAATCAGCAAAATGTCTTTGCATTGTCAAAGATGAGGATTACTGATGCAGTTTATAGGAGCTACGTCTGAATTAAAGCAACAGACTTTTCTTGGCTTGTGACTTAAACCAACTAATACACGTTAATGACACATTGTCTGGTTTTAAGCATTTGAAAACAAATTAGCTACACTTAACAGCACAATAGGAAGGAGGTAGAGTATTCTACACAAGAGCAGTTCATGTTGGTTTGGTAGAAATGGCATGAGGATTGGAGAGAGAATATTAACTTATTTTTATAGACCTTTATATCATTTCATTTGGCCCAACATACTCATATCATTTTTGTGCTTAACAATCTTAACATTGTTTTTGAAAGAGGGGGTAACTTTTAAAAAGTAAAAGCAAGGAGGGGTGCCTGGGTAGTTCAGTCGGTTAAGTGTCCGACTTCGGCTCAGGTCATGATCTCATAGCTTGTGGGTTCGAGCCCTGTGTCAGGCACTGTGCTGACAGTTCAGAGCCTGAAGACCGCTTCGGATTCTGTGTCTCCCTCTCTCTCTGCCCCTCCCCCACTCATGCTCTGTCTCTCTCTCCCTCTCTCTCTGTCTCAAAAATAAACTTAAAAAAATTTTTTTTAAGTAAAAGCAAGGGTTGCCTTTGCACATGCTGTTCTTTCTGTGTAGAACATCTCCCTCTTGTTTTATGTTAGCAGTGGTCTGTTCTTCCTCCAGTTCTCAGTTTGAACATTAAGTCCTTTGTGAAGGCTCCAGACAGTCACGTGCTTGTTCTCTATGCTCCTACGGCACCCTAAATATTTCCTAGCAGAAGAATCATAACAATTCCTACCTGTCTGTTTTTCCTGTTATGTATGCATTTTGGAAGAGTAGGAACTTTGGCTTGAATAATGCTATGTCTCCTAACACCAAGCCCAGCAATAGTTAAATGCTTGACAAATACGTGCTGAACTCATGGATGAGTGAATAAGTGAGTGAATGTTGAGATACAGCATTTAGGTTTTTTGTGGGATTTTTGCCTTTACAATGCTTATGAAATAGGCTCAATAAGATTTAAACTTTCTTGCTCAGCCAGTTTCTTATCATCTTTTCATGCAAGAATATATGCGTCACCGGCCTAATTTTCAATACCAACATCTGCAATCCATAAGGAGGGAATAAAAATCTCCTCCTATAATAAGTTGTCAGGCATCATGGAGTAGTAGGTGAAATTATACTCCTCCAGACCTACTTTTTGAGTCCTGGGCTCACCATTTATTAAGTGTGGAATTTTTGAAGAGACTTTTAACAACTCCCTCTGAGTTTCAATTTCATCATCTGTAAAATGGAATAAAAATTGCTACTTCAAAGATTTATGGTAGGGATCAAATGAAATAATATATGTGAAAACACCTTGTTAACTATAAAGTTAGAGGTACATATTTTTTATTATAATGCAGGTAGGATGAAATAAGTCTCACATTTACTCCTGGAGCATTAAGGTTTTTCTATTGTTAGGACTAGGTGCGCCGCATTTAATTTTTTGGGCACCTCGGAAGAGAAGAATCATAGAATGATAAAATATTAGAGCCTGAAGAAATCACAAAATCCTAGGCCACTCTCCCATTCTGTAGTTAGGAAAACTAAGGGCAAGGGAAATGTTCTGACTTTACTCAGGCCATAGGGCAAGTTAGTTCAACGGAGGTCATCATATGCAAAGGATTGTCTTAACATCCTTTCACCAAGTCACTTTTTTTTGTGCTGCAAAAAGAAACTCATTTCAGGCAGAATTTGCCTTGCTTTGACAGAAAGAAGTACTCTTAATCCCAAGCACAACACAAAGACTTCTTTGAGGAATTTATTCATGTGTTGAGCAGTGAATTCAATTATTGCAATGACAAATGCAAATTTCCTTGAAAAAAAAATGTGTCATCTGTTGGCCAATTCATAAATGAATCTTACTGCACAGTCTCCAAGAGCTTGTGTAAGCCTTGTGCAGCCCCAGGGAAACAAATATTAATGGCTATGAAAAAACCCACCAAAACCCTCAAGTCCAACACAATATAAAGAAAGACTGTGAACCACAACTCTGCCGTCCCATTGATTATTGCGTTTGGGGGAATTGTTTTGGGAAGAGAGCTTGGGGTTTTGTTTTTAGGGTGGTGACAATAACGATCCCTTACATTTCTGAAGGCCTTCAGAATTTTCAAAGCGAGATCACGCACATTCTCACTTTGATCCTCACATCAGCCCTGTGATGGAAGCATGCAATTTTCTAAGAAAATCCACTCATGTGTTTCAACTGATCTCCTCTTTTGTTTCAGGCATATTGCAACTCAAGGAGCTACAAGTCTCAAGTGCGAAGAGTCAGAATAATTCAGAAAGACAAACATAATGGTTGAGTTTTTCTGAAGGAACTGTGTGTGTGTGTGTGTGTGTGTGTGTGTGTGTTTATGTGCATGATAAAGAAATAATAAGCGAATGTGGGAGAGGGGTGGTGGAGAATAAGAACTCCAGTAGCCTATGGGGATAGAATACCCACAGCAGCTGGATTTACTCTTTAGATTTTTCTATTTATACGCTTCTCTTCAGATAAGGCTAAAGACTTTGTACCCTCAATTTTTAGTAATTTTTAAGTTCGTCATGGTAGTGGTAGGCATGGCTGGATGGTTTCTCTAATAACAGACATCACCAGCCATATAATAGCAACATTTGGGACAATATGACATGGGGGGTAGGAGCGTGGACTCTGAGTCAGACTACCTGAGCTCAAATCCCAGATTCCAAACTTACTGGTTGTACGTAGTGTTGAGTAAGTCACTAAACCGCTCTGCTTCATTTCGTCTTCTGAAAAATGGGTATAATAATAGTACTTACCTTGAAGTGAATTGAATGAGTTAGAATACATAAAGTGCTAGGGACAGTATCTGATACAAAATAAGTACTGTATGTGTGTGTACTATCATTTTCGTCACCATTGATCATCAACATTGTTTCTGAGTCTGTGTCCCCAACCTCTCTTTTCACTAGGTATTGGAGTGCTAGGTGTGTCTTATGAGGTACAAGATTTTATAGTTAGGGATCAGTATTTTCTGAACCTTTTCACATAATAAGTTGGTGTGAAAGTATTTTGCAACTCGTTTTGGAATTTCTCACACGGGGATTAGGAGTCCTGGCTCTAGAGACAGACTACATGCACAAAATCTGTCCTCAACTACTTGTAAACTATGTGATCCAGGCAAGTTATTTAATCTAACGGTACTTACCTCCCTGGGTTATTTGAGGCTGAAATGAGATAACATATGCAGAGAGCTTACAAAAAGGGCTCCATATAGTTGTGGAACTACTATTCATCAGCATAAGAGAAGGAGAAAGAGAAATATACTTGCAGTCAGAAACTAAACTTCCATTTAAAAAAAAAAAAAGGAATCAAAGGCTAAAATGTAACAGGGACTTAACTGTTTGTGCCAAATCTTATATTAAGCTCTTATAAGTCTTATATTAAGCTTATATATGTACATTATCTCAAATAATTTTATCATTTACAAATGATGATAAAAATAAATATTTGCTGTGCAAAACCTTTAATTTGACGTAATCCCAATAATTTATTTTTGTGTTTGTTACCCTTGCCCGAGACATATCTAGAAGAATGTTGCTAAGGCCAAAGTCAAAGAAATTACTGCCTATGTTTTCTGCTAGGAGCTTTATAGTTTAATGTCTCACATATAGGTCTTGAATCCATTCCGAGTTTATTTTTGTGTATGGTGTAAGAAAGTGGTTGGACTGCATTTTTTTTTTTTAATTTTTTTTTTAACGTTTTTTTATTTATTTTTGAGACAGAGAGAGACAGAGCATGAACGGGGGAGGAGCAGAGAGAGAGGGAGACACAGAATCGGAAGCAGGCTCCAGGCTCCGAGCCATCAGCCCAGAGCCCGACGCGGGGCTCGAACTCACGGACCGTGAGATCGTGACCTGAGCTGAAGTCGGACGCTTAACCGACTGAGCCACCCAGGCGCCCCTGGACTGCATTCTTAAGAAGATGCTCAGTTATAATCCCTGTTCTTCTCTGAGAGCTAATGCTGACTAAATAGATAAACTGCTAGCCGCAAAAGCAGCTTGATTGTTTGAAGGTATTGATCATCCTTTTGCTCTAAAGCAAATCCTGCGTTGTATGGTATGCCTGTTATAGGTGATGTTGTATATTTACTCTAATAACTAGATATTATGAAAACACTGATGTAGGTTTTATGCTTTATGTTCACAAACCATATAGATAATGCAGACCCTTTTGGCTGAAATTACTACATCGGCACAGCAATGGTAAAAGTGTTCCATCTTGGCAATATTCTCTGTGGTTGTCACTGTCCTCATGTGGCTCTTGAGCACTTGAAATGTGGTTAGTGCAACTCAAGTATTGAACTTTTAATTTTACTTATTTTAATGATGAATTTAAATAGGCAGGGAGCACCATTGTCTGTGGCTCTGTGGCTTCTTCTTTTAAAGTTTCACTACCGAGAGAACCTGGAGCAGGAAAGGGCCTAGAAGAAGCAACACCCAAAAGCACAGTGATCTAGTTAGTGCCCAGATCTTAGCTCTTGAATACCATTCTCTACTAAAAGGGGCCACAGAGCTCCTTCAAGAAATGACTGATTCAAGGGCAAGGGCAAGGAAGATATAAGTCCAGAGTATCTTGTTGAATCAGAAAGCAAGGATGTGTTCAAAGAATAATGGAGACACATTAAAAAAACACAGAGGAGTTTTGATCAGGATGGAAAACGCATACTTCACTCCACTGCTTCCATTGGCTACAACTAAAACCCTGTATAGAATGTGTGAAGCAACCATCAGAGGACTCTGGAAGGGGGATGGCGCAGGGGAACGTGTCAGGAAACCCATTGTTTGAGGGACAACCCAGCAATGGACCTCCTAGACTGCTTCTCTTCCCTCTCCTAGATATCCTGTCTCAGGCCCTAGGGCAGCCTGTACCCTAAAACTACAAGTGGGTGCCGACAGAAAAGGTTTTAAGAAAAGCCCGTGCTTTGTAACGAGATGACTTAGAGAGGGGAGTCCTGTGAGACACAGGTCTTTTGACTCTCCCCCTCCAAATGAGAGCCAGCAGGTCACCCCTCCTCTTCAGTGGCAGCAGCAGCACTGGAAGTGGCCCCTGCAGTGTGAAGCTCCTGGGATTTTCCCCACCCTTTACCAGGTGAGCTTCATAGGTGTGGTTGGAGGTTTCCACCACAGGGCTGAGCCCTTGTGAGTTTCCAACATATACCAAGCGAGCACCAGCAACAAAGGGGCATTACTGAGATACTCTTTCTGCTGTGGCCAACAATTCAGGATGGTTGTTTCTCCTTGAGTTGGAAAAAACCTAAATCCTTTAGCAATCCTATGGATAGTACAAACAGAGGAAGGAGACAGAATATAGAAGAGAAAATAATATTGGGACCTCAGTATAACCATGCAACAGAGAAGCCTGACCCTCTCTATTGCTCCTAAACACCTGCTGCTGTGTACTCCCGATCTGGCTCTTGTAGACAGCCATCCATTGGGACGTAGCCTGGAGGCAAGAGATCATGCACTATTTCCTACCTGAGGATATTATTTTGCTTGCTTGCCACCAAGGTGACACCTGGTGATCAGGGTGGGAAATAGAGTGGCAAGATTCTTGCTAGGAGACCCAAACCACAAGACTGGTGTCTCTATTCAGGGGTTATAAACAGGATTTCTGGCCTTGGACCTTACTCCACTGCCACTAACAGAATACTCACAGTCTAGCAGCCTACCCTGATTTCAAGGGTTGTTGTTGCCAGAGAGATCACAAGCTTGCAAAATAATGTCTTGAAATCGATCAGCTTCGTTTGCAATCCCTAGATGCCAGAATTGAAACCAGTAGACAGAACTGCTAAAGCAGTACAGCCCTCAGAACAGGAATTCCCCCAGAATATACCTTCCTGGAGTGGCCACGAGGCAAAAGACAATTGGATTTCTGTCACTTGCAAACTGAAAAGCCTTTACTAATACAAACAGAACTTTGTTTCTCTCTTTTCCTGGCGAGGATGTCTCAAGACGCCTGATGTATATACTCCTCCCAGCTCTTACCAGACCCAAGATCCCCTCTGGGAGTCATCCCTCCAAGTTCATCCTGAGAGTAGAACTGAAAGCAGAGAAGAAAGAGGGACCATATTCCCTTTGAACCCAGCCGACATCTGGATGTTCCAAGCCTGGCCTGGTATGTTTTTCCCACTTTAAGAAAGATCCCAGTTTTGATAGACTTCATCACTACTGATTGCAATTTCCTTATTATCTGTTAAATTGAGAGTTTGAACTATAAGAGTATTCAAGTTTTTTTTTCCAGATTCCTCTGGGGCATGGGACTCAGGCATCTCATTAACTAAAGTGCACCCTATTTAAGGAGCCACGGCATATGAATGGGTCCCTCTAATTCCCTGGCACAATGCCATGGCTTCAGTAGGTTTCTTAGTTACTATTCTATTGATTACTAATCTGGGGCAAAGCCAACACAGCTAAACCTTTTTCCATATAGGTTCATTTTGCCTTACTGTTCTTGCCTTGGGCTGTTGTAGTCTTTTGATGAAGGTCTTAAATTAACAAGCTCATTTCACATCTAGAACTAAGACAACCCTTCCTGTTCTCCCCATTCCAAATGAGAACAATTTCATCCCTATCACTGCAAGATCCCTCGTCCCCAAAAGCTCAGATACCAATTAGCCTCCATTGGAGATTAATAAACAATACAATAATGACAGATAAAAAGACTAATTCTTTGGCTGGGAGAATCACTTTAATTAATTTAATCCCGGCTGAAAGATCAGCTGTGCTCAGGCCTGCTCACCAGCAGGGTCCATTTATCCCAGTCTGTCCCTTCCTTGAAAGCCAGGGTGAGCCTGGGAGCTGGCACTTAAGCAACAATGAGAAACAGATTGTACTGTCAGGCTTCATTAAAGGTCATCATTAGTATTCCAATTTGAAGACTGTCGCTCTAGCTCAACCTTTTACCAATTCTTCCCTGGCGCATTGTGAAGTTTGGTTCAGCTGTGAAACGTAAAAATTCTCCCTGGGCTCCCCATGTCAGGATGGGTATCATTTGACGCCTGTCGCTTTGCAGCTTAAGGGGAAAATCCCCTGGGAAGTGACGGTCCCAGGACTCTATTTGAAAATCAAGCCATGTGCAGCTGCCTGGGATCCAAACATTTCAAGGGTTGGAACTTTCTAGGAGTCAGCCATAGCAATCAGAAATAGGACGGTCTCATCATCTTCCCTGGGAATCTATTCCAACTGTTCTCTTGCAAAATAGCTGAAAAGGGATTCTTAGTGGAACCCAAGCTGGGGACAAATAGGAATCACCATCAAAGTGGGAAATAGCTCTGGGTCAAAGACTCAATAGAATGACGGGAAACTACCCTGGTCTGCTTTCCAGTGCTCAGAGCACATACTCAGCTGGCTTTGGGAGACCGTTTTCAGCCTGCTCACTTTGCACCGGATATGAAATGATCATTTTCTTTCTCTGCAAACAGCCAATTTTTAACTGCTTTCCCTCTGCTGAAGCAATCTTTATTTTTAGGTGATTTTGTGCACAGGGGTAAAATTTTACGTGCTTTTTACTCCTTTTTTTCTAGTAAGTAGAGCAACAGCCTAGTCTGCCTGTTTTTGGAATTAGGTCACCTCCACTCGGTACTGCTCCATCGCCTTTCTTTTCTCACTTACTCCTGCCAGGTTGTTTTCAGCTGCTTATTTGGTTGTTATTATTTTGACTTTATTTTTTTATTTTTTTTTTAACATTTATTTATTTTTGAGACAGAGAGAGACAGAGCATGAACGGAGGAGGGTCAGAGAGAGGGTGCACAGAATCTGAAGCAGGCTCCAGGCTCTGAGCTGTCAGCACAAAGCCTGACGCGGGGCTCCAACTCACGGACCATGAGATCATGACCTGAGCCGAAGTCAGACACTTAACCAAATGAGCCACCCAGGCGCCCCTCTTTTGATTCTTAACCTTCTTGTCTCACATCTTATTTGGTGCTGGGCCACGCTGTTCCTTTTTAAAACTCTCTCTCTCTTTTAATGCTTATTTATTTTAGAGAGAGAGATACAGAGAAGGAGCCAGTGGGTGAGGGGGACAGAGGATCTGAAGTGGTTCCCCACTGACAGCACAGAGCCTGCTGGAACTCAAGAACCATGAGATCATGACCTGAGCCGAAGTTGGATGCTCAACAGACAGCCACCCAGGTGCCCCTAAAACTAGTGTCTCTTTTGCACTGGATTCTAATCTCCAAATCAACATGTCTCTGGAATAATCTCTATCCCTTCCTTCTTTCCCTCCTTTCCACCATCCCTCCCTTCCTTCCTTTACTCTCCCTTCCCTCCTTCCGCTCCTCCTCCCTCCCTCCCTCTCTCTCTCTCCTTTCTCTCTCCTTCACATTCTCTCTGCTTTTCCATTGTTCAGGTTGGTAAACATTGTCTAGGAGAGAAAAAGTTAAAAAAGGAAAATAAGGGGGCGCCTGGGTGGCTCAGTCGGTTAAGCATCCGACTTCGGCTCAGGTCACGATCTCACAGTTCATGAGTTCGAGCCCCGCATCGGGCTCTGTGCTGACAGCTCAGAGCCTGGAGCCTGTTTCAGATTCTGTGTCTCCCTCTCTCTGACCCTCCCCCGTTCATGCTCTGTCTCTCTCTGTCTCAAAAAGAAATAAACATTTAAAAAAATAAAAAAAAAAGGAAAATAAGTGGACTGTCAACCACACTTGTCAACAAATCCCTGATCTCACAGTGGTATGTTACTGATGACAAGGTCTCACTGGGGACATTTTAACAAAATCAGGGGAGAACTAATTTTTAAATAACTGCACATATAAATGAGCCAAATTAAGCCTAAATCCACCTTGCTGCAGTAGTTTCTGTTTCATGAGTGTCTTCTGAAGCTGGATATTTTGAATGCTACAGCATTAACCGTAAGGATCAAGTCTTAACATTCACAGATCCGTCTGATGAACTCAGCTTCTGACAAAGCTCAGCCCATGTCACTGTTTCCTTGGAGCTTCCTCTGACACCCTCTCTTCAATTAAAAGTAACAGCAGTGGGGGCACCAGGGTGCTTCAGTCAGTTAAGCATCAGACTTCGGCTCAGGTCACGACCTCACAGGTTTGTGGGTTTGAGTCCCGCGTCAGGCTCTGTGCTGGCATCTCGGGTTGGGATTCTGTATCTCCGTCTCTCTTCCTCTCTCTCTCTCTCTCTCTCTCTGCCCCTGCCCTGCTCATGCTCTACCTGCCTCTCTCTCTCTTTGTCTCTCTCTCTCTCTCTCTCAAACAAACAAATAACATTAAAAAACAAAGAAATAACAGCAGCCTTCTCTGTGCCTGTAGCTGTCCCAGTACATGTTGGATGATAGTAATTTTAGTATGTCATTCTAGCTGCTTATTTGTGTGTTTGTGAGTAGCCTGTCAGCAGGGAGGAGTTGTGGTTGTTCTCCTTTATTTTATTTTTTTTTAATCTTTTTACCCCCAGCACAGGCCTGGGAGGAAATTATAATCACCACATGGCTCTCAGCCCTCAGCCGGCTGGATTGTAAATTCCGTGAGGACACCGAATGCAATATCTTGTTCGCTGCTGTATCCTCGGCAGCTACCATAGTGTCTGGGGAATATAGTAAAAGATCAAATGCTCAAAAAATAGTTTTGTAGTTCCTTCCTCATCAACACAAGGCTCTAGACTTCTGGAAACTGAAGCAAGGATCATATTTTGAACCTCTCAAATCTGCTCCATAAAGATGTTGATAATAATGGAAATCCCTAATTATCTGTGTGATACTCTATAGTTCACAGAGCCTGGCTCTCTAACCTGTCCTGTTGGACCTATGGTACCAGTGCCTTTCAGAAATAGTGAGTCAAGAAAAATGTTGATGATCTCTTGGAGATCATCTTGTGTTTTGCTAGACAGATCAATCAGTTGACAAGTACCTGCTGCCTGGGAGATAGCAGGTACATGAATATTCATCAAATGAAAAAATTAGTGAAGTATTTACTGAGCATGGACTGAATATACAGCTCTGTGTTAGGGGTCCTGGGAAATATGTTTTTTAAAAAGTAAAAGACACAGATTTTTGCAAAATAGGCAGAGGCAGCCCTCAGCAACCCTGTTTGTGCCCTGCCCTTCTGCCCAAAATGGCCCTACTGCCTTCATTCACCTGGATATCTGTGCTCTTTGTGGTTATAAGTCCTACTAGTTATAAGGAAAACAGATCCAATAGTCATTCACACTTTAGTGTAAATTAGTGACAAAAACTCCCACCATAGGTTGAATTCTGCTTCTCAAGCATCCAGAGTAGGGCCAAGCACTGAGTAGACAATGTATAAATTTGTAGAATTTGATTGAAACAGGAGTGGAGGAAGAGGACCCCAAAGGAGGGTGTCACCAATGGAAGGATTTACAATATATACTAAGGTGGCAGGGTCTGCTTGCATTCTGTTAAGCCCTAAACAGTAACGCTTTCTTTGCCTAATCCACGCAAGACCCCATGCATTCCGCAGAACCGTAAGAGATCAAATAAATGCCCTCTGTTACAAATCATTGAGTTTGGGGAATGGTTTATTATGCAGCTTTATTGCAGCAATAGATGACACAGTGTTGCACAGGTACCTGGAGGGGCTTGTCGGGCGGGGGCAGGGAGGATGTGGATGAAGTAGGGGAAGCTACACAGGTGGCTCAGGGCTGCACCCAGCTTTAATCACGGCAGCCGTACTTTTATCTACTTTACATACCAGGCTTTGAAAAAGGGTGTCCAAAGCAAAAGCATTCTCAAACCAACGTGCTATTTGATCTAACAATTTTTACAGATTGGAGCTGTTAGGATTCTATGAAAACTCCCAAGTTCTGAATTTTAGTCTCACTGGAAGTAAATGTGAATCCCAGAAATAAATACCACAGGGAAGGAGAAAACAGCCCTACCCATTGGGCCTTTCCCGAGCCATCCCTCAGACACCCTGCATGTCACACAAATGAGACAAATGAGAATTTGGAACTTCGTTAGGTCCCTTCTTGGTACTCATCAGTGGTGCTGTCTGGCTGCCCATATCATGCTACCTTTCAGTCCCCGGGTGGTGGGGTAGGTGGCTTTTTCAGATGGCAAGCTCAGTTGTCTTTGGAAAATGCTTTAGTGTAGAAGCCCCTGTACTGGGCAATTGCCACTATTTGGCTGCCCAGCAATTAGTCCCACTACGTTTTAAAAATGCCTTTTATTGAGATAGAATTCATACACAAAAACTGCACGTATTTAACATATACAATTTGATGAGTTTAGACATATGCGTACACCTATGGAACTAACACCACAATGAAGGTAATAAATGTAACCTTCACCTTCAAAAGGTCTTTTGTGTCCCCCTTTTTTCTTTTGTGTCCATCCTGGTAAGAATGCTTAATGCGAGATGCACCCATTTAATAAATCTTCAAGCGCACAATACCAGGCTAACTATAGGCACGATGTCGTACAGCAGAACTTTAGAACTTATTCATCTTGTATAGCTCCTGGCAACCACCATTCTACTCCGCTTTTATGTCTGACTGTTCATGTAAGTGGAATCCTAGGTATTTGTCTTTCTGAGATTGGCTTATTTCACCTCCAATGATGTCTTCCAGGTTAATCCATATTATTGCAAGTGGTAGGATTTCCTTCTTTTTTAAGGCAGAAGAGTATTTCATTGTGTGTATATGCCACATTTTTTTTATCCATTCATTTGCTGATTGCAATTCTTTTGTATATATACCCGGAAGTAGAATTGCTAGATAATATGGTAATTTAATCTTTAATTATTTGAGGAATCTCTATACTGTTTTCCTTAGGAGCTGCACCATTTTGCGTTCCCACCAACATTGTACAAGGGTTCCAATTTCTTCACATCCTCGCCCATGCTTATCTTTTTTTTTTTAATAATAGCTCTCCTAAATGGTGTGAGGTGATACGTCATTGTGGTTTTGATTTGCATTTGCCTGATGTTAGTGATGTTGAGCACATATTCATGCATCAGTGGCCATTTCATATGTTGTCTTTGGAGAAATGTCTATCCAAGTCCTTTACCCATGTATTAATCAGGTTACTTGGGGTTTGTTTGCTATTGAATTGTAGGTAGTCCCGCTTCTTATTTCCTTTCTGGATACTTCTCTTTTTTGTGTAGTCTTGGTAGGAGGTAGTAGCTAGTTCCTACCCCAGAAGTCCAAAGTGCTAGATTTCACAAACTTTGGCTTGACTGTTGGTGTGGCCGATCCCGATGCTTAAC
Source organism: Panthera uncia (assembly GCF_023721935.1). NCBI lineage: Eukaryota > Metazoa > Chordata > Mammalia > Carnivora > Felidae > Panthera > Panthera uncia. The sequence goes on along the minus strand of NC_064808.1, from coordinate 37,601,968 downwards.
CTTCCAGGTATCTCATGCTTTCTTCATTGTCTCCAAGCCTGGTCCCTCAGCCTCCCGTCAATTCTGTGAGTACCTAGTGTCTACTTAATGGACTTCTTTTTTCCCTAATATGGCCAGAGTCTGTTTTCATTGTTGCAATAAAAAAGTTTCAATGATATTCTCTGTAAGTTCACTTTCCATCTGCCTCTTCCTCTATAGATTCCCATGTGAAGAAAGTGGTGTATGTATTAAATGTTCGAAGGGACAGATACAGGCAAGAGACCTGAGCTCTTGTTTATAGAGTATCATGTATAAACATGAGTCTCAGACCTCTTTCTCTCTGAGTACCTTTGGAATAAGAATAAATGGACTTGTGCTTTACCAAGTAGTTAGCTTAGAGCCTTATAGTCATTAAAGGTTGTGACAGGAAAATCTGGAATAGACTATGTTCTTCCAACCTTGCTCTTTCAGGGCTATCCAATGGTTCCCAGTCTTTATTATGCTTAAGAGTTACCTGAAATATTATTAAGACATAAACTTCATGGATACTCCCTCCCCACCCCTACATCCCCAGATTCTACCTCAATAGGAGATTTTGATGAGGGTGACCTCGGGATCATACTCTGAAAAACGTGGAAAGCCCATCTGAAAATGAAACCATTACAGAAAGAAGGAGAAATCAGAGAAATTCAGAAAGAAAGGTAGAGCCCTAATCAAGCTGTGCCTAAAGCTCAATCCATCTATGGAGTTAAAATAATACATTCCTTGTATTATTTAAGCCAACACTAAAATTGGTTTTCTGTTACTTACAACTGAAAGCATCCTAACTGATATGAAAACAGTTTCATCTCATACATATGATTGGTTAATCACAACCACCCATGAAGACAGTTTTAGTTTTAGTCCTATTATCAGATGATGAAAACAGCTTTTTTAAAAAGCTGGAATCATTGCTTACATCAAGCATAATTTGGAGCTAGATCCATGGAGATAGGTCTTCTTGAGGCTTAGGGACCCTCTATTAAGAAAAATAGGATTTTTGCCCCTACTCATACTCATTTTGTGTTCCATTATCTTCCTGAAGTCTTTTCTAAAAACTGGGCCCACTCTGATATTCATTATGTGGCTACCAATTGGAAACAGGTTCAGTGTCACATATAATTTAGTTGTTCTTATATAGTTTTATGTTTCAATGTTTTTCTTTTTTTTTTTCTCCAACTCGACTGTGAGTTTCTCAAAGACCACATCTTGAATCCCTCACATTCCCTAGACGATGCTCAACCTAGAAGATTGCTAGTTATTGGTTAACTGAATTAAAAGGACAGGTAAACCCAGGGGTAGAATAAACTGGTTTATTCAAATGTGTAACTGAGTTCCAGTAGTTTCTGACACATAGTTTGTCCTCAGTAAATGTTTGCTGAATGAATGAATGAGTATCAATTGAGCCTTTCTTTTATAATGAGACTCTACATCCATGACATTGGAGAGTGGGCCTTTGAGCGAAATGCTGAAAAACTAACAGCAGGTTAATAGAAGGTCCCACTTTGTCTTCAAAGAATAACGCGTTGAGGCTGACAACAATTTGAAGGTTCTACGGGATGCTTTTACATCAGTGCTAGTAGCACTAGCCATGAGATTTTATAACCCAACTTTCATATAATTTAAGACCAATATTTCTTCTTTGTTTTACAGTGCAGAGCAAGAACTGCATGACACTCAAGGAAAATTCCAGCATACTCAGACCACAGATTAGGATCCATATGGCAAAAAAGATTTAAAAATTAAGGCATTCAAGCACTCCCGAGGACCAAAGATAGGGATTTTAGATTGTATAATATGTGCCTACCCCACTTTAGTAATATTAATAATTACAAAATCTTATATGTTGCCTAAGTCATAAAAGTTCAAAAATCTGCCCAGAGGTTGGCATTTCAACGTGACGTGTTCGACCCAAAAGCAATTATTTTAGACTAGAATACCTGATTCCATTTCCGGCTCTAACACTTACATGGTATGGACAGACCTTAGGCAGTTCACAAACCTGAGGCTTCTTTCCTCTTCTGTAAAAGGGAGATGACACTAAGACCCACTCTACCAAGTCACTGTGAGGGTCCAGTCATAGAATATAGAATGAGAAAGTACTTTATTAAATATATCATTTAGGATGATTTGTGTGGCAAGGACAGAAAATCAATTTCAAAGTAGCTTAAATACAGAGAGAAGGTATTGGCTTTCATAACTGAAAAACCCTGAGATGGATTGGGCTCCACCTCTTTTCTCTATGCTTCTCTGCTCTGCTCTTCAGAGTATTTATCACTGGGTTGACTTCATTCTTAGTTTTACAATGGCTTCCAGCAGTATGCTGGGCTATGGACTTTCTCATTCACATCCTGGGAGGAAAAGATGCTTCCTGTATCCTTCAAACAAAACTTTTAGGTTTTCTTGGGATCGGACTAATCCTGAATAATGACAGAGGTCAGGATTATTCAGATTGCCCCGGAGCTATCAGGGCCAACCCTAAGACCAAAAGATGAGGTCAATACTACCAAAAGTACATAGATGCTAGAAAATGAGTAATGTTTTCCCAAAGGAAAGTTAGGAAATGGGGGGGGGAGGGGAGAAAATAAATGCTGAGTGGGTACAAATCCTCACTCCACTGTATAAATGGCACAGCTTTATATTTTGATTGATATTAGTGTCATACTCAACTTAGTATACATCTGTGTATTTAATCTATATTCCAGTTTGGCTTCAAGATATTTAAGTGGTTTAACTCATGCTATTTCCTTCCTTACTTTTGTTGCCACTTCTCAAATTACTGGGAGTGTTCCCATAATGAGAGTCATATACACATTTGATTTGTAGCATATGGAAGAGCGTAGAAAACTGGAAAGCACAATGCAAATGGCAGATATTTTCCCTGCTACTTTGCTTGTCAATATGGGCCTTTGACTTTGGGGATGCTGACTAGCATGTTAGGGCTGTGTGATTCTCTGGATGGTCAAATTCCTTGGAAGCTACATTTATTCATAAAGGATATGCTTTATAGGTTCCAAGAAGAAATCCCTCAACCCAGACCTTATTAGACAATCTAGCCTCAGGCTTTTCTTAAACAGGTGGCTCACTGGCTTTGCGTATAATAGTAGTAGTCATTTTGGTAACAGCTTAATTTGTGTAATTCTGACAGTTCATAGACTGCTTAAAAAGAGTCTAAGAGCAGTGGATGGATGTGGAATTTTTATAAAATTTAAGCCTAAGTGTGAGATCCCTGAGTGAGTGGTATGTCTAGTGTAGCTTGAGAACAATCATAACCAAAATTCCGAGTAGCATAATTATTTAAGATATAAACCCTAAATCTTTATTTATAAACTTCCTAAATGTCTGCAGTTTTATAATTACTGTGTGTTGTCGCATACCTTTAGCCCATTTGATTCCCACAACCTCCTTTGAGATAGGTAAGGATTATTAGCTTTACTTTACAGATGAGGAAACTGAACTCCAGAAAGGATAAAGGATTTGCTGAAGATCAAATAGAAAGTGTCAGTGCACCTGAGTGACTCAGTTGGTTAAGCATCTGACTTAGGCTCAGGTCATGATCTCACAATTCATGAGTTCAAGCCCTGCGTCGGGCTCTGTGCTGACAGCTCAGAGCCTGGAGCCTGCTTCAGATTCTGTGTCTCCCTTTCCCTGTGCCCCTCCCCTGCTCAAGCTCTGTTTCTCTCTCTCTCAAAAATAAATAAACATTAATAAGATAAAATAAAATAAAATAAAATAAAATAAAATAAAATAAAATAAAAAGTGTCAAGTCCAGATCTTTTGATTCCAAGTTCAGTGTGCTTTCTACATGCATACTGGATTCACTCTGGACTCCAGGGAAGGACTTAAACATTTGTGTTAGTAAGCACATAGAATCAATTAGTAAGATAGGAATAGAATCTTGGGGAGTTTTACAAAGTCAGAAGACTCTCCACCTTAATCCAAAAGAGGCTGCAGGAAGAACTAAATGGCTTAAAAATTCCTCCAACTCTTAGATTCTCGAATTCTGGAATGCATAGTTCAAGGGTACATCTTCATTCCAGGAGCTTTGATTACATTGTCAGGAATGACTTACCCATATTAAAGCATCTGTTTCTGGCAGTTAGCATGTTTTGCTAACAATTAGGTTCACTTTTGAACCATGACGGCAGAATGAACTAATGTTCTCTGGCAGTCCATCTTATCCCAGGGAAAGAGTAATACCAACCAAATGAATCCATGTTGGCCCTGTCGGAAGTATGTGATCTCCTCCATGCAGTTCTAAGGGAAAGGGCTATCCGGCTTTAAATTGAAGAATTTGGTTGACAGATCAAGTCATTAATGTGGACACTAATCATAGTTACCCAAGTTTATAAGCATCACTCTCTTAGAATTAGACTAGGTTTGACTTAAATCACTAGTTTTCCTACAAAGGACATATTTTTGCTTTGTGTTGTATAGTCCTATCTACAGAGTCCTTGCAATTCAGATAGTTGCAGTGTGCATTTCATTACAAAAGCACAATACATTTAAGATATTGCTTTTGATATCCATTTTTGTACACTATTGGAAAACTGAATGATGATTTTGTAATAAGGAGAGCTAATTAAAGCTGATGTTTTTAAGTTACAGGGGAGGGTGGTGAATCATCTCCAATCTAACATAGATGTGGGGAGATTGTGTTTTGTTATATTAGCAAAGCAAGAACATTGCCCAAATTATGTCATCTTCAAATAAATGCTTGAGTTTTGGGTGTTTTATCTTCATAAGCATGTAAAATTATTTTAACACAACAAGCACATGTTTATCTTAAATCTTAGTTACTATGTTTGCATTTCATTTCATTCATTTACATGTAGTTCCTTTTGTACCAAAAAGGATATAAAGCAAGATGCTACATTTTAATTAAAAAGTAAGATTTTTTTAAATGCTTATAGGGAGAGTATTTCAGATCATCATCAACAACAACAACAAAACCCCAAAATACTAGCAGCTAACTTTGCACTCTTCCTTTTGTTTACGTACAAATTTGAAAATAAACTTAAGCCTTTCCACTTTTTAATTCCCAAATGAATTCTTGATTCAGCCTGAATTTGTCCAGGCCAGTAATGATAGTAGAAATCTCTCTGAACCTGCAGAATATTTACTGCTATTAAATATTAGACTCTCATGCAATAATCGCCAGGGGACAAGGGAGCTTCAGTGACTCCTGGTCATTGATGCTCCTTTCTTAAAACTCTCACCAACCAACGTTTATTTGCTGAGTGATATATCCATAGCACAGTAATTTATTGTGATTGACATCATGGCAGGATGGCTGTTGCATGCCCAGGTGAATTCTTTTTACCAACGAAGGCTTGGAAAAATAATCACTAACATTATCGTTACTACTGTTATTAAATCAGATATTGGGATTTGACAAGAAAAATGGGATTATGAATTCTTGGCTTGCTTGGCTCTACTCAGAAACCTTTCTTTGTTGTTGTTGTTGGTGGTGGTGGTTTTAAGATTTTATTTTTAAGTAATCTCAACACGCACCATGGGGTTCAAACTTACAACCCTGAAATTAAGAGTCGCATGTTCTACCGACTGAGCCAACCAGGTGCCCCTCATAAACCTCTCTATAACATTTTAATATATAATAGGACCTTTTCATTGGCTGTGTCTCTGCAAGAACTCTAATTTCTGTATTCAAATGAGTTATACTGATCTCCATAGTCATTACATGGTTTTTCGGCCTGAAAATGAATGTGGCAGGCCTAACATAATTACACTTTTCACCCAGGATGAGGATGAAAATGAACTGTCTGCTGTTGTAATCAGATTGTGTATTACTTGTTTTGTTCAGAAATGGTAAGTGTTGTGAAAATAAAATTTGGCGATAATAATCAGTCATGCTGCTGCTATATTGTCCCAAGCGCTTCTCATGCATTTATTTAATCCTCCCAAGAATCCTGTGTCCCAAGGCATCCATTTTACAGAAAGTGTGTACCCTTTTATCAACTTACCCTACTTCCCCCACTTCCCAGCCCCTGACAAACACCATCCCACTCTCTATTTCTAGGAGTTGGACTTTTTTCTTTCCTGATGGCCTGTTTGTCGAGAAGTCTTTGCAGTCAGCTCTGAGATATTTAGCACTGCACTGCCCTCTTGTGTTTTTGTCTGCATTTACAACATCAAGACAAGTAAATACCTCTCCCTGCCTCCCTCCCACCCAATCTTTCCTTTTGCACTTCAACAGTTGAGTTTGCCCTCTAGTTTTAAATTTAAATTGAGGTTTTAGAAGGCTCTTAGTAGATAATGGTGTCTTTGTCCACACTGGAATCCTGAATGCTTCCTCCCCTGCACTCAAGATTTTCTCCCCTTCATTGCTCTCTCTTAACAGTAAATTGCATAAAAGTGGTAAAAAGACCCAAAAATAGCCAGTTTCTCAGAGCTCAAATGTTTGAAAGGGAAACTGCAATATTGATTGAGCTAAGAAGTTGACTATGTTCTGACAATTCATTTTTATAATTACTCAATTATGAATTCCCGGTTATAAATAATCAATCAATGCTAAACAGATCTCCTGAGAGGAAACACATTTAACAAATGACCAAACTGATGAAAAACCCAACTCAAAGGAGTACTTAAAATGACCTAATAGGAAAAGAAAAGAAACAGAAATTCGTCAAAATGACAAAAATGCTAAAAGATGTTAAAAAAAAAAAACCCAAAAAACAAAAAACCTCTCTCCCCAAAGTAAACCAAACAACCAATTTTTGTAAAACCAATAACTGAGAAAAATAAGTCTTCTCACCGAACTATTATTTTGGCCAAATTGTCCTATGACTCAATTCATTTCAACCTAATTGCTTTCTTCCAAATCAGATTTGTCTAAATTACTTCCAATTTGCATTTGGCCAAATCCTACGCTACCTTCACAAGTCAATCACTATAAGGAATTCAGTCATCAAGAGGAGATTTTTTTTTAAACTTCTTTTACCCAGCAATGGTATATATTAAATTTATGTCTTCCTGGGGCGCCTGGGTGGCTCAGTCGGTTGGGCCGCCGACTTAGGCTCAGGTCATGATCTCCCGGTCAGTGAGTTCAAGCCACGCGTCGGGCTCTGTGCTGACAGCTCGGAGCCTGGAGCCTGTTTCAGATTCTGTGTCTCCCTCTCTCTGACCCTCCCCCGTTCATGCTCTGTCTGACAGCTCGGAGCCTGGAGCCTGTTTCAGATTCTGTGTCTCCCTCTCTCTGACCCTCCCCCGTTCATGCTCTGTCTCTTTCTGTCTCAAAAATAAATAAATGTTAAAAAAAATTTAAAAAAAAATTTATGTCTTCCTTTATATATCTTGCTTGGTTTTTCAGCCTTTTCATAACCATACAGTTTGATCCTCACAAAAAGCTGAGAGATCATTCCTATTTTACACCTGAGGAAACTGAGGCTCAGTGAAGCTAAAGGATCAGCCTTAGCAAGGCTAGGATGAGACCCCAGATCTTTTAGGCTCTATACTGGGGCCAATGGAACCTAGAACAGAGTTTAGGAACACTCACATTCAGTTCCAATGTACTAACCAGGCACTCGCAGGATCCTGCTGTGGAATCTGCAGGAAAGGATTTCCTTTTAAGGATAGAGTTGAAATATCTATGAGTCATTGTGTGTGTGTGTGTGTGTGTGTGTGTGTGTGTGTGCGTGCTCGTGCATGCATGTTTAGCTCCTACAACGTGACAATATAGAAGAAATAAACAAAAAGGGATTTTTGACGAATGTTGTCAAATGTGTAATGTTCTCAAATAATCTAGTCTCCAAGTTGCCCAATGTGGTCAAGGAAAGCTAACCCACATTTGTTCATTCATTCATTCAGAAAACATTTATTTAGTACCTATATTGTGTCAGGCATCATCCTAGATGTTGGGGATACAACAGTGAGCAACACAAAGTCCTGCCTTCATAGACTGTTCATTCTAGTAAGGCAGTTACTAAATAGGAGAGCATAGTAGGTAGAGGGATAAATCTGGGGGCTCTGAAAGTGACCTTGACCCATACTCAGGGAAAGGAAAAGTCAGTAAAGGTTCTAGTGATGTGGAAATGTGCCTGTTACATGCAGCCTCAAGTGACCGAAGTCATGCTTTCTAAACATGTTGCACCAGCACATATTTTTTGTCATTTCTGGGAATATCAATTTTGTAATAAGAGTAGGACTCGAAATGGATTCAGATTTTGATTCTTGCATTTATTAGTTACATGACCTTAGGTGGGCTACTCTCCTAAGTAATGGTTTTTACTCTCAGTTTCATCTGTAAAATGAGAATGATATCTCTCTACCTCTCTCATCTCTACCTCATAGAGCTCTGATGAGAATTAAAAGATATGGAGAGCGCTTTGCACAGAAACTGACACAAGTTTAAAAATTAATAAATATAGGGGGGCCTGGGTGGCTCAGTCGGTTAAGCATCCGACTTCAGGTCATGTTCTCGCGGTCTGTGAGTTCGAGCCCCGCGTTGGGCTCTGTACTGACAGCTCAGAGCCTGGAGCCTGCTTTGGATTCTATGTCTCCTTCTCCCTCTGCCCTTCCCCTGATCATGCTCTGTCTCTCTCTTTCTCTTTCTCTCAAAAGTAAATAAACACTTAAAAATTAAAAATTAATAGATATAGCTGCCATATCAGTCAGGATTCTTTCAGTTGACCCACTTAGTTGATTGAAACAAAAGGGAATTTATTTGCTTGCATAATTATATAAAAAAATGCCTTAGGACCTAATCTCTCCATCTGTGATTTCAGCTGGACTCCCAAGGATGGGTAATATCTGAATGTGAATAAATAGACACTGAGCTCTTAAACATGACACAGTTCCAAGCACAACACCCAATGAGGTACGTACTGTAACCACCCCAGCTCACAAGTGACGAAAGGAGGGCCCAGAGAGGTTAATAGCTGGAAAGTGGCAGAACTAGGAATCGAACCCAGCTGTCTTACTGCAAGGCCTTTGTGCTTATCCCTTCCATACACTTCCTGTGAAGACATTTAATGATGAATAGATGAAGGGGATAAGGAGGGTTCCAAATAGCATTATGAAAATTTTGACTTGTGAATTACTAATGGGTTCAGTGGAAGATCATGTGTTCACTTATTGCGGTACTGACAGCATCCAACCAGCAGGCACACAGAAAGCAGCTAATAGACGTTTGACAAATGAATTAACTCATCACCTGCAATCTCCTTTACTTCTGCATTCTCCAACACCGCTTACTTATTTTAGCTTTTTCATTTGTGAGCTACACACCTCACCCAAAAGTATTAGCCAGTGAACTTAGGCACACAGTCGTTTCATTTTTTTAAAAAAATCAAAAGAACTAATAATAAGCATCCTTATACATACATAAAGATCAGAGAGGATTTTCTAACACTGAGGGTTGTGGGGGGGGGGGGGTGGTCTCTGAACAAAAGTTTCTGCCTTCTGTGGCGCCCCCTGGTGCTTTGTGGTAGAAACTAATTGAGGCCGCTGATGCCGGCTGGAGCTGAGGAGGCATGAAACTGAACATGGGTTTGTCTTCTGCATCGTACACACACAGCTTTACAGATCACACTTTTGTTTTCTTTCTCAGCACGCTACTACTCTACCAGTGCCTGTGCCAGTAATCGTAAAATATTATGTGACCTGGGTTTCGCCAGTCCCACTAGGCTGTGATGGACCTTATCAACTTGACTTTGCTTCAGCTCCTCTTCCTAGAGACTCACACAGCCTATAAAAGGCATTTATAGGAAGTGTGTGTCATGTGTGTTGTCTGGCAAGACTGTTCTCATTGGCCCCTCTCTCTCTTTCTGTCCCTTTTCCTCAGGCCAACAATCTGAATTCCTTGAGAGGTTAAAGCTGAGGGAAGTTCTCTTTGGAAGAAGACGCACCTGCTCTCCATTCATTTTCCCTTTACTTAAAGGGGCGCTCAGAGCACCACTGCTTGTCCCTCGGTGAAGGCACTGAAGAACAGAGCGTGTTGTGTTGCTGCTAACAAAATGGGCCTTGTACCTCTTCAAGTCCTCCTGCGCACCGAAGGACCCTTACACGCGAGTGCTGGAAACGAACAGAGGTTCAGAAGTTAATGCAAGTAACAGGTCCCACGTTGCCTTGAATCAGGTGTCCTGCTTCAGCAACAGGAAAATAGGCTCAGACCCTTAAGATTCTTAGACTTAAGCTGGAACCTGCATTATATTTCCATGTAACTGAATTATTAGTGATAAGTATATTAAAATTATGAGTAATAATGGCTGACTTCCATTTGGTGCTTAGTAAATTCTAACTACATCGCTAAGTACTCTACATATAATCTCTCTCTTCATTTTCACAAGTCCCCTATGAAGTAATGTTACACTTTACAGATAGGGAAAATGAGGTTTAGAGAGGTTACATGCGTGAGAGACACTATAACTGAAAGAATCCGTTTGATGTAGTTGTTCAAGCCAGAAGACTGCCCTTCCAATACTGGTGCTCCCTGCCACTTTTTAGCTGGGTGACTTTTGGTGAGCTGCTTAACCTCTCTGTGCCTCAGTTTCCTTATCTGTAAAAACAAAAATTCCTACTTCATAAAGATGTTGTGGGTATTAAATAAATCAATACATATAAAGTGATTAATGGTACTTGACATATAATTAGCATACACCTTTTTAAAAGGAGAGGTTAAGCTCAGGATGCTTCAGGTCACTTATATCGTCTCCTTAAAGACTGTGTTTGTTCTCCTTATGGATATTATTAGGAAATGGATCCTAATAACATGTCCTGCCAGGGTAAATTTCTCCTTTGTGCAGCAGATTCATCTGAGGAGCTTTAAAAACTGTAGATCTTGGGTCGACTGGGTGGCTCAGTCGGTTAAGCATCTGACTTTGGCTCAGGTCATGATCTCCCGGTTTGTGAGTTTGAGCCCTGCATTGGGCTCTGTGCTAACAGTTCAGAGCCTGGAGCCTGCTTTGGATTCTGTGTCTCCCTCTCTCTCTGCCCCTCCCCTGCTCATGCTCTGTCTCTATCTCTCTCACAAAAATAAACATTACAAAAAAAGCAACTATAGATCTTGATTCAGTAGGTGTAGGGCAAGGCCCAGACATATTCGTTTTTCTGAAGCTTCAAGAGATGTTTCCATATAGTCAGAATTGCAAGTCACGGTCATAGTACTTAGATTCTTTTTTTTTTTTAACAAAGTTTACAAAGTTCTTCCTTGTAATAAGATGTTTATTCAGTGCTTGCTACATGCTACGTACTAAGTGCTTTATTTATTTATTTTTAGTGTTTATTTGAGGGAGAGAGAATGAGAATAAGAAGGGGAGGGGCAGAGAGACGGTGACAGAGGATCTGAAGCTGGCTCTGCGCTGATGTGAGGCTCAAACTCATGAACCATGAGACTATGACTTGAGCCACAAAGTCCCGACACTCAACCGACCGGGCCACCCAGATGCTCCACTAAGTGCTTTATTTGGATCGTCTCACTTAACCCCACAACAAAACCTCCACGATAGGTCATTATTATCATTCATGCTTTACAGATGGAAAAACCAAGGAATACAAAGTCTAAGGAACTTGCTGAAAGTCCCTCAGCTAGCTGGTGGCAGAGCCGGGATTTTAAACCAGGTGCGCTGATGCCATGGCGTATACACTTGACTACTGCCTGTACTGCCCTCCCATGTCCTAACTTGAAATTTGCCATGAAGCTGCCCAATAAACTGGTTTTGCCATTACCCACCCTGTCCCATTTATAGATGAGTAAACTACAACCAAAGACTTGACCAAATGTATACAGCTAGTCAGTGTATATAAGCTGGGTGTCAGTGTATATACCAAGGATGATAGTTATTTTATAAACTTTTTCATATGCATTACTTCCTCCTCTTTCCTGCAGTGATTTTCTGGTTCACACCTTCATGCCATAGATTATTCTGGCAAGGGCTTCAACCACAAGCCTTCTTCTGTCTTTATTCCTTTTCTGCAACTACTTCCAGCTTCATCTTCATCCACTAAATGTAGAGCTCATCAAGCAACTCTTTTTTAAGAAATTTTAAAATTTCCCCATTTTTACATGCTGTATGAAATGTATCAGCAGTAATAAGTACTAAAAAATGTACTAATAGTAATTAAAGTAATATGCCACTACCTTAAATTGAAGAAACCATTGAATATACAATGAAAAGAGATCAAGTTAGTCAATTTAAAAATTAAATAGTAATTACACATGTTAATTTATCTTATGAGGTCTTCCGGTAAGAGTCTGGACCCCACCTGCCTCTCCAGTGTCACCCCCCCCCACCCTGCCCCATTCTTTTGTCCTTCTATTTCAGCCGAATTGCTTTTTTGGCCCCTCAAAACCAGCCACACTTCCACCTACCTTCCCTCAACATAGATCACTGAGAGGACATACCCCAAAATGCTAGGGAAATTGAATAATACAACAAATACGGGACAATCGGCTAATTTAAGAGGCGCTATGCTTTCATGGAAAAGATCCTAGAATTGCCGTAGATATTTTGTCATTGACTTGGATATCTAGGTTCTTGTCCTGATTAACTCTGATCTTAGATAAAATATTTAACAGATATGTGACTCAGTTCTTCCACCTCTAAAATGAAAAACAAATTAGCACGGAGGCAGGAAACATAGGCACGTATGCCAGCAGCTCTCAGCTCCCACAACTTTCAAAGGGGAAAAAAAAATCACTGTCAAGAACATCATAGAAAACTAAATCAGCTACCTAAGTTGTTGAGTGCAGTTAATGGTTACATTTGTCCTGTGATAGGGGAATATTACCAGATTTTCTTCTAAAACCTACCTCTACCAAAACCTACCCCTACCTCTACCCCGCCTTTCTGGCCCAACCACATGTCTCAGTCATGCTGTATTTATTTATAGGTCTCCTTTGAAAAAAAAAAAAATTATCCTGTATAGATATTTAAGTATAAATGGGATAACAAATGGAGAAGTATGGCCACTTTAGATGCCATTTTACATCCATGCTTCTTTCTTTTTGTAATAGTGACCCCTACTTTCCTTGGGGGCTCTACCTCCTCCCCTACTCCCACATGTGTGGAATGAGTTAGCCCCATCCAGGCTTCATTCCCTCAGTTACAGGGATGATCAGGATATAATCCGAATGAAGGAGACACAGCTTGGGACTTTGGCCTACAATTGTGCCCTTTTCTGCTAGACTTGAATCTGGGATGTTGCACTTGATGTCTTGAATGAGCCACTCTCCTCATTTCTTCCCCCTGCTCTATGCGCTGAAGAAACCTGGTCTGCACAATATAAGTTCCCCTAACTTCTAGTTGAGTTCAGCCAATTAGAAGTACCAGCAAGAGATCAAAGGGAGGGAGAAGAGAGAGGTTGGGGTATTATTCCCCTGACTTCTCCTTGGTGGGGGTCTCTTCGACTGAAGATCACAGCTCCTATGAGACAGTCCTGTCTAAGTTTTGGTAACTTATCCCCTCCCCCACCTTTGATCTTTCAAACACCATCCATTTAGTATACTTACCCTAGATTACCCACTTGAAGTGCCATTATCTTTCCTATCTTTGACCTGGGTAAAGGGCTGGAGCTGCTCACAACCTTCAGGTCATCATGTGGCATATGAGAGAAGATCAACATGAAGGAGACCAGAGCCAAGGGAGCGAAAGGGACTGAATCCTGGCCCTGTTGGCCAGGGCCTGACTCCGGTTATGTCTGAAGCTGTCACACACACTAATTTTTCAGTTGCATGAGCCAGTATATTTTCTTTTTTGTTGAAAACATTTTCAGTTGGTATTTCAATTGCTTGAAATGGAAAGAGTGTTAATTAAGGTGTAACTAAAAATATAGCTCTAAAGTGAAGATGCATGGATCCCCAATCCTAAAGCCCCTCCATTTGACCTAAATACAGAACTGCCTTCCCATTCCATCTCCATGAGGCCCAATCCTACAGAAGAACCTATTTTCAGATTTCTCTGAGATTCTGTCTCCCTTACACAATTTGTGTATCCTTATAATATTCACCATCTTTACTCAAGTTTTCATGCATGTGTCTCTGTTCTTTGGAGCAAAATGAACATAATAAAATGGTTCCCATTTTACAGATAACAAAAAGGAGGCCAGGATAAATGAAGAAACTTCACTTAAGTTAAAGGTGGATATCAAACCTGGACTTATCAGGTAGGTCTTCTGGCCCGAGATTTTTCTTTGTTCCTTTTTCCCTCCTTCCCTTATGCCTTTCTTTTCCTATTTGCCATAATCGTTTGTTACCCTATTGCCCTAGTAGCCTAGGACATGTCACATTATCGCAGGGCCTTGATGCTAGCCAACTGTCAGAGAAGAAAAGTCATGGGTTTGTCTTTCTCTGAGTTTCCATTTCTTGTGTGTATACTCATTTGGCATTTAGCATGTGCTACCCTATGAAGGTTTGGGGATGCTTGATAAGGTTTACATGTACTTCTATTTAGCTCCTGAAGTATTCATGACTTGCCGCCTCAGGTGAGAGTAAATTTATCTGGTATCTGATTCATCTTGGAAAAATCCATAGTGCCTAGCACAGTATTTACCTCACATTAAATAATCAGTAAATATCCATTGACAAGATTGACTGAAAGGATTTTATATAGGGCAAATGCTGGCTAAGCTGCTGAAACAAAATTATGGTAGCTCCAACATGACTTTAGTGTACTTTTCTCCCATTGCCCACAGATGGGCAGGCGGTCCAGGGTAGGTAAGTGTCTCTGTTCTTTGAAGTCATCCAGGGACTCGGGTTCTAACTTCTTGCTCTGCCATCTCCTAGGGTATTTTTCTTCCCAGGACCAGAGCTGGCCCACTAGTACCACATTCACATTCTGGCCTAATGATAGGAGGAAAGGGAAAATGAAGGGAAAGCAGGTAACTTTCTTATTAAAATCTGATTCAAATATGTACATATTATCTCTGCTTGAGGTTCATTGGCTAAAACATTGTCACATGGTCACATTGTCTTGCAAGTGATACCAGGAAATATAGAATCTAAATGGACAGCCATATGGTCAGATATAACTTAGAGCCCTATTGCTCAAAGAAAGACGAGGAGCCCTGTGATCATTCAACATCCACGAAATGACTAAAATTAAAAAGTTCAATGATACCAAGTGGGTAGGAGAAGAAAATGGTATGTGAACCTTAGCAAACGCTTTGGTCCTTCCTCTTGTAGGTATTTACCTAAAAGTTATGAAAACATATTCCCACAAAATGACTGGTACAAGAGTGCTCATACAAGTCTTATTCATAAGAGCCCAAACCAGGAAACAAACCAAATGTCCATCCACAGGAGAATGATGGAACATGTTGTGGGATATTCATGTAATGGAATGCCACTCAGCAACAGAGGAACAAAGTACTGATACAAATCTAAATTTAAATTTCTTTAAATTTCTTTAAAATCAGGAGGAAAAAAATGAACTTTCAGGCTGAAGAAAACATTTTATTAATATATAATATGGATATGTTTGTTTTTATAGTAACACAGTTATAAAATATAATTTTTTAACTTCATTTTTTATGAAGAAAGGGGCCCATGAAGTCCCAAGGGCCCACGGAGGTCATAATGCAGCCCTACAAACAACAGGGATGAGTCTTAAGAACATTATGTTGAGCAGAAAAACTTGGGGCACAAAAGAGTATATGCTGTATGGTTTTATTTAATGAAGTTCTGTAACAGCCAAAGTAATCTGTATCAACAGAGATCAGAAAATGGTTGCTTCTAGGATGGGGAGGGATTCCCTAGAAAGAAGAATGAAGGTGCTTTCCAGGTTGACAGAAATGTTCTGTATCTTGTTTTGGGTGGGTTACCTAGGTGTACATATAATTGTCTAAAATCATGGAACTGAACCTTTAGGACCTGTGCCTTTTATTGTATAGCAATTATGCCACAACTAAAAACAGGAAAGAAGGGGAGAATGGACATTGGGGACAATTAATCTCTGCAACAGATATGATGAATAAATTCTTGAGACAGTGCTAGTTGACAAGATTTTAAATTGCATTTTTGTGGAAAAGCTTTAGGAGCTCAAAGGGAAGGGTGCAAACACTGTGACAGGTCAGTGGGGAACAAATCACTCTGCTTTGTATCATTCAAGGTTTTTTATTGCAAGCAAGAGAAGTAGCTCTGGCTAGCTGAAGCAGAAAACGAAATTACAGGAAGAATAGCAAACTATAAAGAACAGGCTCTGTAAACAGGCAGGAATTAAGGAGGCAAAACACGGAAAGGATCACACCATCAGCTCTCTGACAGATCAGAGGATGATGCCCTTATCCTATGGCTGGTTCGCCCAGTCGAACCCTATCTGAGGCTTCCACTGCATCTATTTTCACTCCCCCAGAAGTGAAAACCTGGATGGCAGTGTCTGATGAGCTGAGCCTAGGTCTCACCTATATATAACAATTTACAAGGAGTTGGGTGAGGTAACACATGGTTCACTTGGCTTCTAGAGGGGGAGGTGGGGTCCTGTGTCCCACTTACTTTGGAACTCCCAAAAATAGGGATAGAGTTTGAATGCTGGGCAGCCCAAAATAACCAACGTTTACAACGCAGTCTATCTCTGTTGTTCAGATTCCTACTTGTGATTCTAATTCCTGACAAGGACTTCAAGATCCAGGGCAGGCCCAATGTAGATTGTTATGTTGTAAACACCACTGATCTGGGAGAGTGAACCACGGGATCAGGTGTGGAAGATCACCCTGGCTCACAATCTGGGACCTGGGTAGGGAAACCAGTTTTACTGGTGAGCTCTGGTGAGAGAATTACACAAGAGAAATGTCTGAAAGGCATATAGGATGGCAGGACTTGGTGATTAATCTGGACGGTGGAAAGGCCAGGAAAAAGGAGTCAATGGGGACAGCCCAAATTTCTGACTTGAGAGAGGAGGGGTGAGGATGTGAGAATGTATAGGCAAAGCAAGACCCAAGGGAGGCAAGGAGGTTTGTTTAATTTCTGTTTGGGGTGGCTGGATGGGAACGGTTAAGGTTTTGTCATGGTGAATTCGAGATAGAGATGTCCAATACACGACTGAAATGACACGTTTTAGAAAGAGACCAGCGAAGGTCGCGTCTACTGGCCGAGGCCTTGGATGAGGGCGACCTTAGCCTAGGTGGCGGCACGAAGGTCGCAAAAAGGATGCAGGCGAAGGCTGGCATTTAGGAGGCGGTCTCCAAGCTTCCCACCCAGTCGCGCTGCGCACGTGTTCGCGGCCCGCCCCGCGCCCTCCCCCCAGGCCCCGCCCCCCCCGGGCGGGGCGAGGCAGCGGCTCTGCTAAGTCACCGGAAGACATAGTCGGGTAGGCGCGCGCTTGGGCAGCCAGCGACCCCTGCGCGCACTTGGGAGGGGCATCCGCCGAATGGGGCGAGGGGACGCGGATCCGCGGGGAAGGGGGGATTCCCTGATTCCCGGGCCCGCGGCGCTAAGCGCGGCGGCGGCGGCGGCGGCGGCGGCGGCGGCGGCACTGCTGGCCGCCTTGCTCCTGCTGTGGCTTGAGGACGCGGGGCCGGGGGCCGGCTCCAGGTAACCCCTCCGTGCAGGGGACCGAGCTAGGCCCCTGCATCCCAGTGGGCGGAGGAAGGAGGGGTTGGAACCGGAGGTAACGGTGGAGAACCAGGCCCATGGGTGCCGTGGCACCTGGGCGCATTCTCCTTAGGGCCCCTTCCGAGCGGTAGATTGACTCAGGTGCGGGGACGGCCAGGGCGCCACGCCCTGCAGGTGATTCAGCACTTTCCCCTGGGCCCAGACTGCGGAGAAAAATAGTACTGTTTTCTAGAACAAATAAACCACCATTGTTCCCCAGGATAAGCAAGGGCCATCCTTTAAACATCCCAAGACCACATCTGTCGATGTTATTTCTGTAGCATGGCCAAGACTGAGGCGCTGCCGAAGCTTCGGGAAGACTTCAGGATGCAGAATAAATCTGTCTTTATTCTGGGGGCCAGCGGGGAAACCGGCAGAGTGCTCTTAAAAGAAATCTTGGAACAGAACCTGTTTTCCAAAATCACGCTCATTGGCCGGAGAAAGCTCACCTTCGATGAGGAAGCTTATAAAAATGTGGTGGGTATTTTAGCTGGGACTCAAAAATGTATTTGCAGCGATTCTGCGGAGTGAACATATTTTTAAGCCTAAAGGCTGAACATTGCCTGTGCAGTGGTAGAGGTGATCAGAATGTGGCCAAGAATGGTCTGTGAGAGCCCTTTCTGGAAGTTTTTGTCGCGGTTTTAAGCCCAGGTCAGCCTACCCACTCACCGTGTGACCTTGGGCAAAGCCCTTCTCTCAATCTAGACTCCTGTAAGGCCAGCCTGGATTGTAATGGGGCCTGGGGGGACAGAGAAGAGCACATTTTCAGGGCCATTCAAGCTGGGTTCTAGAAGCAGACCTGTAACCTGGGGCAATTTTCTAAACCACTTTGCTTGTCTTGTTTACCTGTCCACTCAATACTAATGTCAGTGAATTACAAGCAGAGTCTATGACAATGAAAGGTGCTGTTATTCACTTATAAGATTGCCCTCTTAACTTCCCAGGGCTGCAGCCTTGTGGATGTAAGTGGAATATTCTCTCCTCTTCCATGCTTACATGGTTAGCCAAATGGTATATGCCAGATTCCCCTAAATATTTGAAGTCTGAGCTTTGTAGAGATTCCTTTCCTCATTTAAAGGGAGTTGTGAACTGTGGCAGATTAAACTATAATGTAATTCTGAGACCCCACAACCTCAGAACTTGGTCCCATAGGCTTCACAGGTGGAACATTCTAGGTAACAAGTGTCTCACTATACATGTTCTTAACCCCTGTATACCCATGGTCAGTCATTTTGCATAGATCTTATGTCCACCAGGACTTTTCTATTTAAGATGGACATCTTTGCTCAGACTTAGGTAATAAGTAGTTTTCATAGTCTGCCTTCATGGAATATGTCAAATACTCCTGGTAATTAAAAACGGAAATTGAGTTCTGTGCTTTGATAAATGAGTTCTGGTGGCACATCTTTTGGTTATGCACTTAATGCGAACATACTTTTCTTCAGCATTGCACATAGTGCCCTGAAAATCCTTTTGAAAGAGTTGTTACTAGGGAAGGAAAACTACATTTTATTTGAACTCCTGGGTGATGGGAACTTCTCAATCTTTTTTTTTTTCCCCAGTCTTTATTTATTTTGACAGAGAGGGTGCACACACAAGTTAGGGAGGGGAAGAGAGAGGAGGGCAGAAAATCCTAAGTGGACTGACAGCAGAGAGCCCTATGCGGGGCTTGAACCCACAAACCGAATCCACAAACCACGAAATCATGACCCAAGCCAAAATCTGATGCCTAACCAACTAAGCCACCCAGGCATCCCTCAATCTTTCTTTTTTAGGTTTCACAACAAATTTATGAGGTTTCATGAAGGTTCTTAAACCTGAGTGAGCATGAAAATTACTGAGGGTGCTTATTACAAGGGCATTTTCTGCTTCAGAAGTATTGGTGCAACACCTAAGAATAAGCCTTTCTATCAAACACTCACTGGCCGATTCTAAAATAGGTGGTTCATGAATTGGACTGAAGGAAAGATTATCATTCACATTTTATTGGTGGAAAAACAGGCACATGGTAAATAACTTGGCCAAAATCATAGGCTTAGTAAGTAGCAGGCTCAAGAGTCGAACCTAGGTCTTTGAGGTTCCAAACACCGTTCCTTGCCCTGAAATTATACCTCACTGATATCCCTTCTGGTGGTATAGACAGGTCTTGTTTTTCCAGAGAGAAAATGATAATTGAACTTGACTTTAGAGATCTAGGGATCACTTATAGTCCAATTATATATACCGTGGACATCTAAGTGCATTGTTGATTTTGAATTCAGATTAATAACTTTTTAGTGGGAGAAAATGAGCTTGCAAAATTTTTAAAAAATACGATTATGCATTTTCCTTAATTGAATTTCTATTATGTTACTAAACTTGGTTTTTCTCCTGGCAAAGTATCAATTTTATAAATAGTATCTGTAACAATCCTGTGGTCATAGGTCTTAAAAACTACCCAGTACCTTATTAATTCTGTATATACACAAATGTGTCCATGCTTAATGTCTAATGCCCCAGGTTTCTGCCACTCTGCACCAGTGCCGCTCTGGCCCTTTCAGAGGTTTCTTACTAAGTAAAAGAAACACTATGCGGCATCGCAATTTCCGTACCTAGGAATCTGCCCTGCTAAATAGTCTAACATGGAAAAGATAGAAGGAGACTGGCAAGAGAAAGAGATGCCAGAGCAGAGAGCTCGCAAAATTTAATGGTAAGTGGGCAGCCTCTTCAATAATGTTCTGTAACTTATTCTTTAAATCTAGAGGGGTATTTTTCTCTGTCTTTTAATAACATCAAGTTATATACAGCTTTGTCCTTGTCGTCTAGAATCAAGAAGTGGTGGACTTTGAAAAGTTGGATGACTACGCTTCTGCCTTTCAAGGTTATGATGTTGGATTCTGTTGCCTGGGTACCACCAGAAAAAAAGCCGGGGCGGTAAGGAAGAAATAGACCCCTTTCCCTTTTGCTGGCCAGAAACGTCAAAGATTCCTTTCTTCCTCTTTTTCTTTATGTTTGTGGTGCTTAAATGTAAATAAGCTCTTATCATTTAAGATTTCATAGGCTGCCCTAGCTTTTACTATTCTTTGGATAGTACTGATAAATTCATCTTTCCTTCAAAGTAATCCTTGAGTTCAGTCCTCGTGCTGAGAGATGTCGTAAATATTTGCAAAATCTTGCCTCTTGCAAATGTTGCTGTCACCACATCCCCTGATGAAGGCAAACCATTATGTCTGAG
This sequence comes from Panthera uncia, assembly GCF_023721935.1. Classification (NCBI taxonomy): domain Eukaryota; kingdom Metazoa; phylum Chordata; class Mammalia; order Carnivora; family Felidae; genus Panthera; species Panthera uncia. The sequence goes on along the minus strand of NC_064808.1, from coordinate 37,581,191 downwards.
TAAAAGTAACTGGGTCATGCTGTTGGCAGTAAACTTTTTTTTTCTTTATAAATGTTTTAAACTTAAAGCGTTCTCTCTCACATGAATGATTTGCTGGAACCTATTTTCATGCCAAGCTTTAAACTTCCGATATAGGACGTCAGAACAGAGGCACGATTCAGCTAGCCTTTAGTGATGACTCAGCCTTCGGCGATGATTCAACCCCAGTGGTGATTCAGCCTTAACTGATGCAGAACTGTTCTAATCCATGTTTTATTTTCTTTTTAATGGTATTCTAAATTGCATCGGCCTCTGTCCAGAAGGCATAGTTTACTACCTAGTTAGAAGTCATTGCTTACTATGTAGATTCTGGGCAAGTGTTAATACATCTTGATATATACCTTGACTATAGTTTATCCCTCTGGCAGAAGATTGCTGGAGCTAAATGTATCTGTTAAATATGCAGGACCACAATGCTGCTATGGGGGCTTATCATAGATTTATACACAGGCCCACGCATCAGCACCATTAGGAGAGCGCATGACTAAGAACTCTTGGTTTATATCAGCTAAGGAGTTTAGCTCAGATGTGTTTCTCTGGGCCTGCTGGTGATCCAAATAATAATTCTATTTATGCTTTCGGTAAGGATGTATTTCCAAATTTTTGCAGTTCTGTTATATCCACTTGGAACCCAGCTGGGTTTGAGCTCTGTGCTGGAAAGTATGGATTATAGAGAAATTGGACTTTCCCGGGAATGGGCAGATTATGTCTCCTAGAAAGGGTCATGTTCCTGCTCAGCAGCTGGTGCAGGCTTTTCTGTCCCAGGGCCAATCACAAGCAGTGTGCCCTCTGAGAGCATTGAAGAACTTTTGTTCTAGTGCATTGCAGGTTGAAGTGTCTCAAGTGCCAACCTGATTTTGGTGGTGACTCAGCAAAATTAAAAACACTGCATTAGGTATGGAGCAGTTGATATTCATGACACAAGGCAAATCTCGTTATAGGATGCTCCAGGAAAAAGTCTAAATTGTTTTGATGTATTCAAATCACGTAAAGCAGTTTTAATAAGAGGAATCGGGTGTCTTCCCTATCCAGAATATTTTTTTAGATGGAGTTGGTTCTCCTCTCGCCACCCCATCCCACCCTCAGGCTACTCGATACCTTTTGTTCTCCAAAATCAGTTTGAAAAGAAAAGTATTGGTGGGGAAGCAAGAGAAATAACCACTAAGCCAGCTATAATCTCAGAAATGAGTTGGGGTTTAAATGGTTCAAGAGGATAGTGGCAGCAAGTAAGTTGACGTTTCCTCCAGAAAGTCTTTTTTTTTTTTTCTAATTTGAAACTAATTTAGATTGGATGCAATATAAAGTTTGGGAGTTGTGACAACTTTAGGTAATTTAAAAAAGGTGACAGTTCATAAGTGGCTGGGTAATAATAGTTGTCTGAAGGGGGATTGTGGATTTCCAAGCTCACCCTACTCCGAATTATGAGTTGGCAGCCCTCTCTATAGAAAAAGAGCTCATCAGGTGAATACTGTAAAGCCAATGCAAGCCTAGTGTCATTCTGTAGCTGTTTGGTAACTGGAATACCCCACATTTTTCCTCGGCGATATGACTTTCCATCAGAGAAACTCCAAGAAACTCATGGTTTCTGTCTCATTCACTGTTGACACTCTGAGTAGCCATCTTACCTCCTTATGATCTTCAGTGTCTGAATTTGCTGTGGCTCTCATAACAAGGTGCCATAACCAGGGTGGCATAAACAACAGAAATGTAGTGTCTCACAGCTCTGGAGGCTAGAAGTCTGAGATCCAGGTGTTGGCAAGTTTGGTTACTCTGATGGCTGTGAGGGAGGGAACTTTTCCAGGCTTCTCTCCTTGACTCATAGATGATCGTGTTCTCTGCGTGTCTCTTCAGTTGGCGTTTTTCCTGTGTGTGGGTGTGTGGCTGTGTCCAAATTGCTCGTTTTTACAATAGTCCAATTGGATTAAGAATCATCCGACCCAATATGACCTCACCTCAACTAATAATGTCAGGAATGACCCTGTTTCCAAATAAGGTCACAGTCTGAGGTACTGGAGGGTACGACTTCAGCACAGGAATTTGGGGGAGAATATTCCAACCCATAAAATTCAGTCAACCCAGATTTCTCTTGAAACTGGAGCTAGGGATAGGTCTGTTAGCCTCATCAGCTATTTGGATAACCATTTCCTTTAGTCGTGTTAGGTGCTGATCTTCTTTTTCACCTTCACAAGCCCCATTTGTCTCAGTGCAGCGGCTTCCTTACTTGGCCTCCACCCAGATCTGCTGGATCAGAATTTCTAAGGTTGGAAGCTTGGCAACTTATTTTTAGCAAGCTCCTTGGGAGATTGTGATGTGAGCCAACCTTCCTCTTCTTGTTGGACCTGCTTTCAGGAGCCTGCTTTTCTAGGTACTGTAGTCCCCAGGTGGCCTTCACCTTGCTTTAATACATAACTCGTGTGCTAGTGAAGGTTGAAATACCCTTTGAAACCCAGATCTACATTGGCCTGGGCTGTGGAGCAAAAACTCACAGATGTCACTGAGAGTGGTGCTTTCCCCTTATGTGTATTAAGGGAAGGATGTGGTTAGTGAGTTTGAGGTGGTGTAATATGGTTTCACCTCTTCATTTGTTTCCTCACAGTCCAGGTTCTTGGATTCTGTTGAATGGACAATGCCGTTAATGTGATTCATGGAACGATTGTAACGTTTATTAGGCATCGTTAGAGTCTCCTGGCTTCTGATTCTAATGATACATTCTTTTAATCCAGGTTGCAGACCACAGACTGTGGGTCACATCCAGCCCTCCTGTTTTTCTACAGCCCATTTAGCTAAGAATGTTTTTGTATTTTAAAATGACTAAAAAAAACCCCAAAGGGGAATAATACATCATGACGTGAAAATATAAGAAATTCAAATTTCATTATCCACGAGTAAAGTTTTACTGGAACACAGCTGTTCTCATTACCTAATGTATTGTCTGTGGCTGCTGTTGTGCCCTGCTGGCAGAGCTGTGTAACTTAACATAAGCCTGCAAATCTGACAATTTTTGCGATCTCATCCTTTATAGGAAAGGCTCTCTGACTCCTGTCGTAATCTGTACTGTTTAATTTGATGCCTGAGAGGGTGCTTGGGAAGTGATAGGGCCCCCGCTGGTTCGAGGCTCTGGATACCAAATAGCCATGGGTGTCCTGGTTAGCTCCCATGGGCCACTGCCTCCTCGTTGGTAATGAGAAGGAGGTGACCACTGAGACCCCTTTGGTCTGCAGAATTCTTTGACTTCCATCACACAGAAAGAAGAATGCCCCAACTGGAAACATTTTGTGAGAACGTAGAGATGAACTCAGGAATCTCAGTACCTGTTTGATTTTTATTTTTTTCTCCAGAGCTTTTTCTCTAATCAAGATCTTGTTTCCCGCACTGTGCATCAAATACAGAGATGCCCTCCAGGACACAAACAGACGGGGTTCAGATTATACCATTTGTTGTTTGTCAGCATCTCTGTTTTCTAGTCTAATTTTATGGGCTGGATTGCAAAGGGAGTAAAGGAGAAAGAATCTGAAGCAGGAATATGGCTAAGTGGGCCCCTTTACAGGATGGTAGATCCTCCCTCCTTGGAGAAGGAGTCCCCAGATGTTGAATTGTTGTGGCAGGCTCGTTGACCATGCCAGTCAGCACTGAAATACCTTGTTAGGACGAGTTGTATCTTAAGTCACAGTGTTCCCACTTTTGAGACATGTGTAAAGAAGATGAGAAGAAATACTTAGTAGCTTTGGATTTTAATACGATTCAAAGAGTCATTGGAGAATATGTCTCCCTGGATGTTTGTGGAGCCTGTGAAGATATGTCTGGCGAGTTGTATTACATTGTGCTTATTCTTTTGAGCAGGTGCTGGGAAAGGAAATTTATAGCGGGAACTTATTTGATCAATTCTTTTTTCTAGCTTAAAGTAAGGCACACTGGCTATAACAGAATGGATGTAATGTTCTCAGAAGAGATATCTTTTTCTCCTGCCATATGGTTAGGGAAACTAAACACTGTTTTTCCAAAAATTGTGTTTCTTGGATATGAAGTAGCTTGTTTCAGCTTGTTTTTCCTATTGTTTTTTTATTTGTGCAGTTAGAGAACAAGAAAGGATGTTATTAAGATTTCAAAGATAGCTTCCTCCTGTCTCTAAATGGAATCTTCCTCACTCCAGAGAAAATTAGTCTGGGTTGGTATCTCCGAGTCTGTCACCAGAATCCACGTTTAAGTTTGGTTTCTAAGTCCTTGAAAGCCGTTGACCCCTTTGCTTTTGAGTTTCATTCACAGCTAAAAGGCCATGCATCAGGGCGGGGGAAGTGAAATTCAAAATTTGTGGGCTTGGAAAAATGCGTATTTATAATCAGCTTGAGGGCTCAGAGGATTTGTGAAATCATTTTGGATTAACAGCCATTGATTGCTAATAAAACAATCTTTAGCTTTGTCCAGAGAACAGCAATGGAAAAAGGTATGGGCACCTTGTCAACAGGGCCCATTGAGCAGGGATGACGGGCTAAGCGTGGGGGTCTCTGCGGCAGCGTGGGTGCTCGTCCTGCAAGGAGTGGTTGTCAGTTGTTCGCCGGGCCGGTGAAAGGAAGGACGCCAGAGTGTGATGGCTGGGGTGGTATTGATGTGCTTTAGCGGACTAATCAGATTGAAAAAGTCCCATGGCATTTATGTCACTCTAATTTTCATCTAACAATTGGAGACGGCAGCACTCTATTAAGGAGAGGTTGATCCAGAACTAAAGCCAAATAAATTAGGGTCTCAGTTTAATCAAATTATCCCTTTACTGGCCCTGGATTAAGCGAGAGAGACAGCGTCGGTCCAGGCACTTGTGATTGGCCAAATCTTTCCTTTATTTTTACAGAAGCCGATGGAAGAGAAAGCATTTTAACAGCAACAGCTATGATAACGCTCCCAAGCAATAGTGCTAAAACAACTGAAAAGACAAAAAGGAATTTATTCCCCTAGTCCACTCTGTAATTTCATTGTGAATAACGAACCTGTTATTGAAATCAGAGTTTGGGGAGTGGGGTTGAGGGGAAGAAATAGATGTGGAAGAAGAGCCGAGGGCTTTAGAATTTTTCTTTGTAGCTTTGCATTATTTTTCTTGGCACACGCTCAGCACATGCAAAATCTCAATTCGGAGACTGGCCCTGAAGGGAATGCCATCCCTCTCTCAGGATGAGCTGAGTCGTAAACTCAGTTTGCTTCATACTGGTGTAAAAGAGCAGCATCGTGAGTTGGAATGAGTGTGTAGGGGAGTGTGCTGTGAGGAATGAAAGTGCAAGTGTACAACACAGAAGGAGATGGTGATGACGTGTGGGGACCGACTGAAGTTTCTGTTGTCTCGAATAAGGCAGAAACGTAGCCCTGCCCTGCAGGTAGTGGATGTAGTTGGAAATGTACTCTCAGTGGTGACCAAGGACAGGAGAGGCTTTTGGGGGAGGAGTGACGTTCTAGTTCTCGATCTGGGAGCTGGTTGCTCCCAGAAGATGTTCAGTTTATGAAAATTCATCGAGCTCTATATTCACGACATGTTCACCTTTATGATCTGTTTTTATACAAAGTTGGAAAAGTTTGCTTGGGCCTGTTGTTTTCAAACTGAAATCTCTTAGTTTCCTATTGCTGCTGTCACCAGTTGCCTCAACTTTAGTGACTTGGGACCACATGAATGTATCATCTTGCAGGTCTAGAAGTTAGAAATCTGACACAGATTTCGCTGGGATAAAATCAAGGTGTCGAGTGGGCTGTGTTCCCTTCTGGAGGCTCTGGGGAGAAATCCATTTCTGTACCTTTTCCAGCTTCTAGAGGCTGCCTGCATGCCTTGCTTCACCGTCCCCTCCCTCCATCTTCAGGGCCGGCAACAGGGGACTGAGTGCTCCTCACATTTCTCTGCTTCCTTTTTCCACCTCTAAGGACTCTTGTGACTAATTGGGCCCAGTTAGATAATACAGAATAATCTTATTTTAAGGTCAGCTGATTAGCAACCTTAATTCCACCTGCAGCCTGAATTCTCCTTTGCTGTGTAACCTAACATATTCACAGGTATGGGGGTCAGGACATGGACATCTTTGAGGGGCCATTATTCTCCCCCCCCCCCCCCAGGTTATGAATTAGTCATTGTCATTAGCTAGAGGCAGTGTGAGATAAGAAGGAAGATGGATACAATGGAGACACCACTCAGAGTCAAGAATTTGCATTCCACTCTCAGCTTTCTCTTCTTAGAAGGAAGTTCACCAGACGCCGGCCCTTGTTTTCACATCTCCATGATGACGGGGTTGGACGTGATGCTTCCTGAGGTGCAAGACAAACGTCTCCTTACGAAATAAAACATGTAGGATCCAAAACTACTACAGGGAAAATTTTTAGTGAAAATAAAAAAAATCACCAGGGTAGTAATATGGTTTTCAGATTTGGAATTGTCATTATAGAAAACCTCATCATAGAGTTGTGGGTGTGTATGAAGTTCAGCTTCACTAGGCTTTAGACTCCTGTCCAGCCGTGTGGAGATCGAGGATGCCAGCATCCTGGTCCTGAGAAGCCGTTGCTTCATGGAATTCTGTGTTTTGGGTACCGGCATGTGACCTTCCGTTAGTTAGGCCCTGGAAGTGAGTTTCCGTTCTGTTGTTTGCACCATGCTTCCCCTTCCTCCTTTATTGCTACTTAGTTCTTCTTTTTTTTTCTAATTGGATTTGCCTTTTCTCTTCTTTCGTTGGACTTGTATTCGTTCATTCAGATATTTTTAGAGTACCTCTTGTGTGCCAGGCACACACCGATGCTGAGATATGAATTAAGAAGAAAGACCCAGCCACTGCCCTCACCAGACTGAGTCTAGACCAGGGGCCCCCAAACATTCCCGATCATATACCTCTCAGTAAAACAATTTGAGGATTCACTCTTCATTAATATGTAAAGTATGATGTAAAACATATACAAAAATTAGAAATTAAATAGACTTCGTTCTGGTAGTGCCCAGATAGTGTTCTCGGCTGTGCCTTCAGACCCTGTACGTTAAACCTGACACAGACAAAACAGAGAAAAGAGAGAGAGGGTTGTAAGCTTGTAAAGTTATTAAAAGACAGAGAAATGTGTGAGTTAAAGCAGTTTCTCAGCCTGACCTTACTGTTCCTTTTGCTCCTTGCAGATTTGTTTGGTGTCTGTGTTTCCATGTCACCGTCCTTATTTTCTCACTGGCCTCGCTGCTAAAGCTGGTCCGTCTATCCTGAGGATCATATTTGGAGTCTTTCCCAGGGTCTATGCTTGGTTGCATTTTATTTAGATCCCCATTCCCCTGCAGGCCTCCTGGCCTGCCACCCAACCTGAATAGTAATCTTTAAGATGAACTCACAGCTTTTTGGAAATAACTCCCATCCTTTTCACCCTCAGGAAGGATTTGTTCGTGTCGATCGAGATTATGTCCTCAAGTCTGCAGAGCTGGCAAAAGCTGGAGGCTGCAAACATTTTAACTTGCTGTCCTCTAAAGGAGCTGATAAGTCGAGCAATTTTTTATATCTGCAAGTTAAGGTTTGTGCACATTTCTGTCTTTCATATATTTTGGAGAACCCTGGTTAATTGGCAATACTAAATAACGTAAAATTATAAATAATACAGAAAGGCATTAAATGCATTAGATTCATTTTTTTTTAAATAATGACAGGGACTGTTTTTTGCAGGGGTATGTTTAATAAACAGGAGTGATTGGAAAGATAATTCCCAGTGTCTTTCCCCCTGTTGAATATCTGGTAATTATGAAATAAGATGTAGCAGCTCTGGTCTTGAATATTAGCATGGAATCTTAGCATGAGAAAAGACTTCGAGGCAGTGATTCTTAAACTTCCTGAGTAGGTGATATTTTATTATTGGGTATGGCTCTTGCCCTCAAGTTTTCTTGTTCGGGGATCCCGAAGGCTAGCCCCCAGTTTGGCAAATTGAGAGAAGTTCTCACAGGCCTCAGCATATAGTTACACTCACAGCCACAATTTATTACAGGGAAAGCAAAGGCAGTAAACAGGGAAGGATGAATGGGGCGAAGTCCAGAGGAAATAGGCACAGGCTTCCAAGAGTCCTTTCGCAGTAGAGTCGCACAGGCTTAATATTGCCGCAGTGCGTGTTGAGAATATGAGAGAAAACTTTCTGACCCCAGGAGTTGAGAGTTTTTATGGGGTCAGTCACATTGGCACCCTGAGCCTGGAAAAAATTATAAACTTCCAGAAGGAAACCAAGTGTTCAGCATAAACCACATTGTACAGGCAGTTTAGGCGCTATAAACTACCCTACCGGTTGGGTAATGACAGGGACACTCCTGAAATCCAAGTTCCTAGACACAAGCCAAAGGTCAAGCGGGCCTTTCTAAGATAGTAGAGTCTCAGCCTGCTATCTTAACTCTTTTATGCACGCTGCAGATAGAGACAAAACATACCTTTGTAAAAACTAAGGGATTTGTCCACATAAACACTTGCATGTGAATGTTCATAGAAGCATTTTTCATAATAGCCAGAGTGTGAACAACCCAAATGCCCATCAGCTGATGAATGGGTGAATAAAATGTGGTATATACAAACAAAAGAGTATTATTCAACTATAAAAAAGGCATGACACATGCTATAACATGGGTGGACGTTGAAAACTTTATGAGGGGCTGGTCACAAAAGGCCACAACTTGTATGATTCCATGTATATGAAATACCCAGAATAGACAAATCTATAGAGACAGAAAGATTAGTGGTTGGATAGAGCTTGTGGGAAGGGGATGGGAGTGAATGCTGGTTGGTGTGGGGCTTTTCTGGGGGGGAAGGTGATGAAAAAATTCTAAACTTACATGGTGGTGAAGGTGGCAGAGCTCTGTAAATATAGTCAAAAACATTAATTTTACAAAAGTGTTTAAAACTACCCAAGATTATGTGATGCGTCAGGTTAGGTGCCGAGTGAATGGTATGAACAGGCCAAGAAAGAGGGGGAATTCATGCCACTGAATCCACACGGCCTTTAGACGTTCCCATGGCCTGAGCTCCTCTGGCATTTCTGTTCATAGAGATGTCTGGCATGAAAATTCATAGTTTGTTTAATAAATTTAATTGAAAGCCATCATGTAGATGTAATCTCACGGTCTCTTGAAATTTGATGGGATTTGTTAGGAAGACAGTAATGTAGAGGATCATTGGGTCTTCTGACTTTACTGGAACTACCTGGAAACCAAAAAAGGTTGATGTTCATCAGCCTGCGACATTAATTCTAGACTAAGGGGAGGTTATTCATTGATGGTTGAACGCCTAACATGTTACTTACCCTCTGGATCTATTTTAAAATCAGTCACACGAGAGGCCGGGCTGACCATGCAGCCATCCTCTCATTCAGTACATCTTTTTGAAGTCTCTACTGCCTATGAAGATTAAATGATCTCTTCCTTAACTTCCCAGAATCTAAAATTCTGGATAAGGATATTTATAATTATTCGACCTCCAGAAGCAGATTATCTTCAAAACCCCAAGGTATTCCCTCTTAAGCATTATGATGCATTGGTCTTCTTGATTAAATGCTAAAATTTCGTTTTTATTAACAGGGAGAAGTGGAAGCTAGGGTTGAAGAATTACAATTCGAACGTTACTCTGTGTTTAGGCCTGGGTAAGTATTCATCCTGCCCACGAGTATGCTGCTGTTCATTCTTCCCTAGAAGTTAGTTTTTCATTTGAAGCGGCTGACAACTAAGCTCTCGAAGATATGAAAGAAGCTGGCTGGAGATAGATTGCTTCTCTGAAGAACATACCTTTGGCTTTGGAGGAAAGGGTGGACAGTTTGGTAGTGCCAGGTTCAGAGTAGTCTGGAATTTCCTGGGTAGCTTTTGCTGCCTTAAAAAAAAAAGTCCTCTTCATTCACCAAACAAAATATCTTTTACCCATTGGATTAATCTGTTCAGGCTGCCATGACAGAATAACACCACAGACTGGGAGGCTTAAGCAACAGAGATTTATTTTCTCACAATTCTGGAGGCTAGAAGTGCAAAATCAAGGTGCCATCAGAATTAGTGTCTGGTGAGGCCTCTCTTCCTGGTTTGTAGATGGCCTGACGTGGTCTTTCCCTTGTGTGCACATGGAAAGATCTCTGCTATCTCTCCCTCTTCTGTAAGGATACCAGTCCTATCAGATCAGGGTCTTACCCTTATGACCTGGTTTAACCTTAATTACCCTCATAAGTGCACTGTTTTCAAATACAGCCACACTGGGTGTTAGAGCTTAAACATGAATTTGGGGGAGGGCATGGGCACCGTTCAGTTCATAACACCCTCTATGGTCTGAATACAATAAACCATCTCTTCCTCGGTTTTTCTTTTTCCCTTTAGAGTTCTCTTGTGTGATAGGCAAGAATCTCGTCCAGGTGAATGGTTGGTTAGGAAGTTCTTTGGCTCCTTACCAGAATCTTGGGCCCATGGGCACTCTGTGCCGGTGGCGACTGTGGTTAGGGCAATGCTGAACAACGCAGTGAACCCAAGTGGCAAGAAGAAGGAACTGCTGGATAATAACACCATCCATGACCTGGGAAAAGCCGATGACTCTCTCAAGCCGTGACCACGCTGGGGAAATGCTTCCCTCTGTAAGATGCAACACTCCCCACCTAATTGGTACTCTCGGTGTCTAAAAGAAGTCATTGTGTCTTAACTGCGGTTTCACTATTCTCAGCTGCCCAGATCCAGTAAAAAAATTATTGTGTTCTGCATCAGCAGTGCAGAGCCTGCTTGTATGTGTATGTACGTCACCCAGGGAGCTTTTCAAAAGTAGATTCACAGGCTGTGCCTCAACCTCTGAATCAGAATCTTCAGGGTGTGAGCACAGCGATCTGTTGATTTGTTTTAGCTTCCCCTGGTGGTTCTGGTGCCACTGGTGGGGAGGCCTGCTTTGAAAGGCTTGTCTGCAGTCAGAGCAGCAGTACAGACCTTTCATATTTTGCAGGTGAGTTCTGTTCCAAAATTGTCCTATTTGTGTTTCTTAGTTACCCGGTGCTGACTGCTGTATTTGTGTAAAGGAACATTGTGCCTTACTACTTCTTTAGAATATGTAATAAAATGTATTACATAACTGAGCTTGTATAATCATGGGGAAATTAAACATAGGAAGGAAAATAAATGAACAAGTCCCGGGTGCCTCTTATATGGTTAGGAAATGTCCAAGTATTAGTGGAAATATGTAGCATTTTGGTCAGTTGGGTGGTATAATACTGGTTAGTATTTATCAAGTGCCAGCCTTTACATATGCTATGTGTCTTGTAACTCTCCAACAATCCTTATAATCCTTATAGGTTTGAGTATTATCCCCATATCTTAGATGGAGAAACTGAGCCTCACTGTGGTTAAGCGCCTTGCCCCAAAGTCCGAAGCTGAAGACCTGAAGCTAGGAAATGGCAGAGCCAGGATTCTAACCCAAGTCAGCCTGACTGCATAGCTTGTATTTGTAACCGCTCTATAAAAGCCTCCAGTATCTGTGTATTTCCAGGAAGTTCCATTAATTGTGACTGGATTAGTACATGCTATGGATGAATAAAATTGAAATATGTGGTTTCTTTTATAGGGTCTAGGATCCCTGTAGTAATTAACCATAAAATGTTCACATAGCCAGTAGAAGTGTATGTCAAGGTGCACACTTTAAAAACTATGGACAAAGAAAGAAAGATGCAGAAGGAAGGATCAAAGTCAAGAGGAGTACACAGTGTTAATTTCCATCCAGGAACAAAGGGTAGTGGTGAAACTTGTCTTAACTTCTGTGCTGAGGAAAACAAAGTGATTTGAGTGATTCAATTTTTACAGGGTCTAGGGGATGCCAGGTACCTTTAAAGCTTCAGTGAACACCAGAGGATAAAGGCTATCCCCTTTAATTGGGAGGGTCTATCTGTAGAATGGACTGGACATTCCCATTCTCAGTCACCTAGGAAAGAGATGTATTTTAGGATGGGGTAGGGTCTTAGGATGTGGACTTCAGAAAGGAGAGGGAACATCTTGCTCCTGCCAGGCGGGGTTCCTTTGGGGCTGGACTCTGAAGAGCCTGTGGTTTGGGTGATAACAAGCGTGGGCTCCAAGAAGGGAGGCATGAAATGAGGGGACCCTATGAGGATATACTGAGGCCTGTGGGAAACTAATATTTGATAGATACTGTCCTCTAGGAAAGGAATACATTCAGAAGAGTTTAGCAATACAGGGCATCATTTTCATTCAGCAAATTTAATGAGTACCTATTAGGAGTTAAACCATGTTTATGTGCCAGAGAAATGAAAGCAAAGAGACAAGGCCCTTACGTTCATACACAGTGCTGGGGGTAAGACAAAAAAACAAACAGAAAACAAAACAAGCAAATGGTAGGTGCTAAGAAAGAAACTAAGTGGGGGCTGCTGGAATGGCAGTGGAAACTTTTAGAAATGGTGGTTTGTATTTGTAGAGTATTCTTAGCAAAGGCCTCATTAGCTCTAAATCAGAGGCTGGAGGGTGGGACCTAGAGCGAAGGGTTGAGTTGAGATGGAAGTCAGGATTACGCCCAAGCCAAGGTAGTACATTTAATGGGATAAACGTGCTAGCCTCTGGGACTAGAAGCCTGCGACAATTCCCTACAGAAGCGACTGCTGTCAACTCCCACCTGACAAAGCATTCTGTGGCTTGAGTACATGCTCAGAAGGAGGAAAAATGGCATGAAGTAGGAGAACGTTTGTGTTCCTCCCACATAGTGGCCGTAACATTACTTTATAAACGTATGGAAGAGCATCTCTCCTTCGCGTAACCGACAGGGTCAGCTGCTTCCCATTGTTCAGGACAAGTTAACACTTATGTCTAAGCACTTTACATGTATCAAGTCATTTTATTCCTACAGTAGTTCTGTGGCTAGTGAAGTCACTATCCCCGTTTTGTAGTTGAGGAAGTGGCGGCGGTGAGAGGTCTTGATCTTGCCCAAGACCACAGTAACAAAGTGACGGAAGTAGGATACAGACTGAGTAGGTCGGCTCCGGAGTCTGTGCTCTCACTTAACCACTGCACTTTAAAGACTAAAATCCTTAAAACGGCGCCAGGCTTTGGTCCCTACGTAGGCTCTTGTACACCCACAATGCCTCCTGTAGTTCCCTCTCCCCACCCTGTTGCACCCTGCTGTAAGAGATCAGGTAGCTCAGGAATTAGAGTGGAGGCCCAGGCTCTTGCCTGCGCTCCGCCGCCTCCGCCACCAGAGGGCGCCCCAAGCGGGCCGCTCCTCCACTAACTGCCGGTTCCTAGAATAAGGGACGCACAGAGGGCGCGGTGCCCGCTGCAAAACCGCTGTGGCGTCTCTCCGCCTCTGGGCTCGGGGGCGCGAGTGAGAACCTCCCGCTAAGACCCGCCGCAGCGCGAGGAGGAGACAAAGTCACGTCAAAGCCTGCGACGTTCAATCCCCGCTTCAGCGCTTACTCTGCACGCACTACGTCAACCCGGAGGCTGCAGGAGGCGGAGCTCGGGCTCTCGCCCCGCCCACCAAACTCACGTGACCAACAACAGTGGCCTCGGGGCCGGAAGCGCTCCCGAGCCCACGCGCGCGCTCTCGCGTTTCCAGGCGACCGGGAGCCTCCCCAACTCTGGGCCCTGCCGCGCGCTGGCGCTCGTTCCCGGTTTTCCGGGCCCGGAGAGCTCGGAAGCGGCTGCGCGCACGCTGCCCAGCCCGGTCCCCGCCCCCAGGCGCGCGGGGTTCCGGGGCAATACAGCCATGTGCTCGTTAGCGTCGGGCGCTGCGGGTGGGTATTCCTGGTCCCTTAGCACCCGGTTCGCCCAGCCCGAAGGCCGCGCCGCAGCGGGGCGGTAGAAAGACCCTCCTATCCCGCTGCGTCCCCTGGACGCGGGGTTGGACGGTGGGGCCTGGCAGGGAGGGTGAAGGGGGTGCGCCGGCAAGGGCCGCGGGGAGCGGGGCGGGGGCAGTACCACCCCCCCCCCCCCCCCCCCCGCCCCAGTGCTTCACGTGTGCCCTGCTCGCACTGGTGTCCGTCTGGGGCAGGGCTAATCGTTTGCGTGTGCTAGGCGGCCGGGGCGCTATGGAGGACGAAGACGACCTGCCAGAGCTGTCCGACAGCGGTGACGAGGCCGCCTGGGAGGATGAGGACGATGCTGATCTCCCCCACGACAAGCAGCAGACCCCCTGTCTGTTCTGTGACAGGTTCGTCCACCCCAGTGCCAGGCGTCACCCCCAGGGTGCCGGGCCCTGTGGGTACCTGTGGTCCGCAGTCGAACCCGAGCGGCCTGCCCTCAAATCCTTGAACCAGTGGAGTGATGGTTTGTTGAGAAGGCAGAAGCACAGTAGCTATAGAGGGAGAGCCATGAACTGGAAGGCAGGTTATACTAGTTCTCTTCGACAGCCTCAGTTTCCCCTTGTGTGAAATAAGAGGGTTTGGACAGAATCTATGGTTCCCAAATCTAGTTGAGCACCCTTTAAAGTCTCACCTGAGACTTTAAAAAGATACTGAACTCTGCACCACAGCACTTCTAAATCAGTCATGGGATCTAGGAATTTCCTATTTTTATAAAGACATTTTCTGAGGTTATTCTAATGAATAACCCGTTTGGGAGTCACTAAACTAGATAATCCCTTGGGACCCTTCAAGCTTTACCATTCTATAATTCATTTATAAGTAGAGAGCTACTCAAGTTACAGCAGAGCTTCTCAAGTTACAGCATTATTTCCATTTGAACTACCCAAAGAATCATCTTTCCTAGGTAGGAGCTCCCCACCTATGGAAGAGAAAGGAATTGATGCATTTTTCACTTAGGGAAAAAGAGACTGCAGTTTCAATAACTGGTTCAAGGTCACAATGCTGTGGTTTTCTTATATCCAAATCCCTATACTTTGCACTTAAAAGTTCTGCCTATTCATCTCAGTAAGCTTTGACTTTGGCCGACTTTCTGGGCAAGTGGCTTGGCATTGGCCAGTATTACTTTCATAAACATTTGCCAGTTTCCCATAAATCTGGGCATGGTGCTGATTGGTGGTGTATTAACTCCTCTTGATTCGTCATTGTTCTCACATGTAGCCTCATTTGCGTAGGTACAGAATGTCTACGTTTCCTTTAGTTGTCATAAAATAATATTTATTGAGCATCAGGGATGTACTTCTCTGTGATAGGCTGTATATAAACACAGCAAGGTAAACATTGGTTGTAAACTAACTGCTGCATTTGTGCCAGGCGCTCAGAAGTATGCAGCTTCTCTGCTGTGTATTTCTCTCTTAAGTGTCCTTCAGTTTTGCAGGTCACATAATAAAGAGGCCTGGTCCTCACAATGTCCGTAACACAAGTACTTTCAGAACACTACAAGATTACCTTTGAAATATGGCACTTTGGGAATATGCCGGCTGTAAAAATTACATGTTATGCTTTATTTCTAAAAGCAGTTTGAGCTGTTGCAGTTCAAAGCCTCTGGAAGCAGCACTGACAGAGAGGAGAAAAGAATCTTCTGTAGGGAATTTTCATGTCTTGAGGGAAATAGAATCTATCAAAGGGAGTTCTCTTCCTTAAAAGCCTTCTGATCATCTCAGTGCTATTATTTGGCAAATAAATTAACTTTGACATTTAAAAAGGTTGTTAGGGGTGTAAAATGGGACTCAGAAGTTCTAATTCCCTGTAGTGGTGCTGGGTTCCTCTCATGTACAGGTACGTTTGGTTTTTTCTTAGAAACCACCAGAAGGGGGGTATATATTTTACATGAAATCCATATTTAGACTTTTGAGGGGACTGTTTCATAAAGCTGTCACTTGATTTTTCAGGTTATTTACATCTGCTGAAGAAACATTTTCACACTGTAAGTCTGAGCATCAATTTAATATTGATAACATGGTCCATAAACATGGTGAGTATTTTTTAGAATAAAGGAAATTTTTGTTGTGAAATTTAAGTTCAAACTTTGTATTCTTCCAGAACTTTCCCTTCCTCTACAAGTTCAATATGGTGAAAAATATAGGAGCAGCCTATCTAATGAAGTTTTTTTGACAAGTGGCCTTTGAAGGACTAATTATAAGTCATTCTTCTAGATAAGATTCACTGTATTTAAGCTTATATTGACTTCACAACTAAAAAGGAAAAAACAACGTTGGCATGTGATTACATTTTTATCGTATTAGAACTAGGGAGAGCAAGGACAGAAGTGGACTTTGGAAAAGGTGGTGGTCATTATGGGAAAAGCTCACCAGGTCAAAGCATAACATGAACTTCAGGGCATACAAAGTTGAGTTTGGTAAGAGTATAGAAAAAGGAATGATGAAGTTAAGGTGGTAAGCAAAATACTTAGATGATGATTCTTTTGAAACTTGCATTTACACATGCTTTATAATTAAAGTCTTCTACTTCTTTAAATGGATGCAGAAGTGCTACACTATTCCACTAAAATTAAATACAGAATTGTTTTTTTAGTCCCTGCATTTACTATCAACTAGAAAAGACATTAAACATGTGATACGTTTATAAATCATAAATTCAGCTGCAACTGCTTTTGTAAGACATGAATGACTTATTCTCATTCGTTTTTTTTATGTGCATTTTTTAATGTTTATTTATCTGAGAAAGAGAGCGTGGGCACGAGTGGGGGAGGAGCAGAGAGAGAGGGAGAGAATCCCAAGCAGGCTCTGCGCTGTCAGTGCGTCCCTTTATGTGCATTTTAAAACTGAATTGGAATCATACTTTAAATATAATTTTAAGGTATGCCTGGGTGGCTCCTTTGGTTAAGCACCTGACTTCAGCTCAGGTTCGTGAGCTCAAGCCCCACATTGGGCTCTGTGATGGCAGCTCAGACCCTGGAGCCTGCTCCGGATTCTGTGTCTCCGTCTCTCTTTCTCTGCCCCTCCCCTGCTTGTGCGTGCTCTCTCTCTCTCTCTCTCAAAAATAGTTACGTTTTTAAAAATAATTTTGTAATTTTTTTCATTTAATAGAGGTTTTTGTATGCTATTACGCATATAAAACATTTTCAATGCTGTTATATTTCTCATAACAACATTATTCATGACAAATAATACCCAGTTGGTTGGACATTCTATTGCTTTTCCTTGCTTTAAATCCTGCTTCATTTCCGGAAAGAAGAGAACCAGAGAACAAGCCTCATTGTTTTTTAACTTACATCATTTAACTTAATATAAAAGCTATTTCACTTTGTATACTCCATGTCTGACAAAATTATAATTTGGTAGGCACCCTAAAAATAGGGGATTTAAAACTTTTGGCTGTAATATCAACTGTCAAATAGTTGTTAAAATCTACAACCAAATTTTCCTGATTTGTGTTGTTTTTACAAATGAGGATTTGAATTCTAAAAATTAATTTCCTACTTTTTAGAAATGCAAGAAAAACATTAAAAATTGTCATCCATGTGGCTGTTTCTTCAGATATTCAGAAGTATTAAAGTTACTATTTCTAGTTCTTAAGAAATTCAAAATATTGTAAGTTGTAGTTTAGAGGACAGAAATATTTTATTATTTAACCTCTACAGAACAGGTCAATTAGGCAAACTCCTCTTATGTGAAAATAGATGAATTATCTTTTTTTTCCTTTTTAGGACTGGAATTTTATGGCTACATTAAACTAATAAATTTTATTAGACTTAAGGTAAGTTGGTAGCTTAATTTATAATTTTGTTTGGAAACAAAAGAAACACCACAGTGACTAATGATGCCCTGGTTTTAGAAAAATACAAAGAACTGCTAAATGAGAAACTGTTTTAGATTTAGTAGTCATCACATTGGGGGAATCGTGGACGTTAGGAACTTGTCCAACATGCAGCACCAAGTAAATGAATACACACCATGCTTAGTAACGTTTCATTTTTAACTGTGTCTAGGAGGTGAATTGCTGTTATGTGAAAAAGTAATTGAGTGTCAAATAATGGGAAATACTGATACACAATATTTCTCTAAGATCAGAAATAATTTCTAGTGTGATTCCAAGTACTGTGGTTGTCTTTTCTATTTTTCAAATACTTTGTCCTTTTTTCTCTTCTACTCAAATGAATGTTTATGTTGCCACTTCCTCCAAATCCAAACAATATTGAATCCAACATTGAAACCATATTGCATATTAACGTAAGCAGTCATCCAATCAAGTTAATGAAGTGAGAGGTGAACATAGACTCCGTAAATAGAGGTTTTACATAAGGTAGACATGGTTCCTTTTTTTTTTACTTAATTTTCCTAGTTTTTGCTAGGGGTGGTTTGTGATTATATACAATGGAAAAACATGCAATTAATTTTTTTTGTTTGGGAAGACCTTTATCTCTCCTATTCTAAATGACAGACTTGCTGGATAAAGGATTCTCGGCTGCATATTTTTTCTGTTTAGCACACTGAAGATATCGTGCCAATAACATGCAATTAATTTTATATCCAGAATCCTACAGTTGAGTATATGAATTCCATATACAACCCAGTGCCTTGGGAGAAAGAAGAGTATTTGAAGCCAGTATTAGAAGATGACCTATTACTTCAATTTGGTAAGATGAACTTACAGTATCTACTTTAATGTAGGGTCATTTGTAATGGCAAAAGGGTGGTTAAAAGTGTTCTAGGAAAATATATTACCTCCTTAATTCTCTGAAGACTTCACCAGGTGGTTGGTCTCAATAGGAAAGTTAACTTTAAGAATTGCTAGTCACACTGATCATTACCAGAGAGAAATTTAGAAGTAGGAGCTTGTTTAAACATTGTATACAAGATGTTCTGAAACATAGGGAGATTTGAGAGAATAATTTTTAATTGTAGGCTACTTTTTAGTCTACTAAAATTGACTAAAATTTTAATTTAGTTTGCTAAAATTAATTAAACTTTTAATTTATTTTAAATTAACCATAATTTTAAAATCTACTGATTCAAAATAATTTTAAAGCAGACAATAATATTTGCTTTTGTCTGACATATTTAAGTCTGATAATTGACTTTTCTTAAGACATCCAGTTTACTGAGATTTTATTTTGATGCAGAACAGATTCCACTCATTTCCTTGGGCTTGCCTACATGCACTAACTCTACAGCCTTCCTTGGGGCAGGGCCACTCTCATCTCCTGACTGTAGCTTTCTTACTTAGTTACTTGCTCTGTGCATTGACCATTCCTTATTGAACAGGGATATTATGAAAATTCTGTTGGTTTCTTACAGATACTTGAATGTTCTAACTTACCAGGGTTAATGATTTATGTTTTTTCCCCTTGTTTATATTTGCTTCTATGTTTCTTGTGTCAGTAAGGTGAGGTAGAGGGTTTGCTCTTTTCAGACCAGTGAGACCAATCTAAACAGACATGTACCTTCACATATAGTAATTTAACAGTGTGTATTTGAGCAGTTCTCTGAATAGTGAGAACTGTGGAAAACTACTCATTTCCTTGAGTAGTACCATCATTTGGTTGTGTGGTGGTACAGTGCAGTATTAAGGACCTTAATGTAGGAGTCAGGAACTATGTGACCCTGGACAGAGCTTTCTGTTTTTAGGTCTTCATGTATAAAATGAAGAACCCAGACCAGATTTCTGATATTCTTGCTAGTTCTAAAATTTGTTGAGTCCCAGGTTGATTCTTTCCTGTTTTTACAAATTCTCCTTAATCCAATTTCTCCCCAGAGTGACCAAAGTGATCTCCTTAATAAATGACAAGTGCCCACTAAGTGTTCTTCATGACTTCCTAAATTCAAAGTCATTCGCTGAGCACTCACAGGATGAAAGTAGTATGTTAAATGTAGTAGAAACATGAATAAGTGAATCCTTCCCATAGGGAGTCTGCAATCTTAATAAGAGTGCTTTGTTTTTAAATGTCTGTCATGTATGATAGTATAAGGTCAAATATGGTAAGTTTCATGAGAAGTAGAAAAGGTAGTACAGTTCAGAAGAGGAAGAGATTATTCAGATCAACAAATATTGAGTGTTGTATGCTGGTCACTGTGGGTACAGATCAGTATTGAATCTAACTCTCCAATGGTATAATAAAGTTAATTTCTTTCAGCCTTAACTTGTAAAAAAGGTGATAATGAGCCCTACCTTATAAAATTGTTGCAAAGATAATGTGTATTAGCACAGTACCTGTCAGAGGGCAAGTGCTTAATAAAGGAGGATTTATTGTTATTAGTAAATGACTAAGGCCTCCAGGAGTTTGGATGAAGTCATGACTGTGATCTGGAACACTTAAAGAGACCTAGTTAAAAAAGGAGAATTTGAACCAGGCATGCCCTTGAGTGCACTGCCTGTGTTCTCTGTCTGTGCTCCTAGCCATTGGTGGAGTGGAATGGAAGAGAAGGTCGTGTCTGTTAAGTATTAGGCTTTGAGGATGTAAAGATGCTAAATTAATAAAGATGACTAAGAAAATAAGCAATGAAAGTATAAGGGAGGAACAGTAACTTTACAAGGGATAAACCTGGCAAACACTACCATAGCCAGATAATCACATCAAAGATAAACCATGTTGATAGTGTGAGCTCTTTATATGATGTCATGAGAATGGTACTTTCCCTCTGGTCTTTCTCCCCAAAACTGATAACCTCAGTCTGACCATGAAAAACCATCAGACACACAAAGTAAGTGTCATTGTCCAAACTACCTGACCAGTACTCCTCAAAACTGTCAAGGTCATCAAAAACAAGGAGCGTCTGAGAAACTGTCATTGCTGCAGACAGGCTTAAGGAGACCTGACAATTGAATATACTGAAGTATCCTGGATAGGATCTTGGACAGAAAGGAGACATTAGGGAAAAACTAATGAAATACGAGTAAATAAAATGAGTTATTTTTTTAAGTACTGTGTAATATTTGAAACATACTCTACAAAGGGTTAATATTCTTTTATATAAAGAACTCTTAACCACTGAGAGACAAAGATCTCTTGATAGAACAATGGGGAAAATTACATGATTAGACAGTTCACCCAGAAAGGTTCAAAAATTGCCCAACAGTGAGATAC